>NW_018128335.1:116670-121149 GCF_001952655.1 Monopterus albus
GAATGTATAGAGTAGCATGAATGTGATTTGTCATCCTGCACTAATACACCAAAGCTAATATGAGAAATACTTAACATTAAACCTCTTTTTTTTTTTTCCTCACAGAAAGCTGCAACAAACTAATTAGAGGTTTAATGCTGGATGAGTTTGCCCCTCAGAAATTTCCTGTAGGGAATTGGTTCATACACACTTCAGTTATTGTCTTTCCTTTTACATTTCAATTTTATTAAGTATATTATATTTATTATTCTTCAATTAATCCTGATTGAGGACAATCCTGATGATTAGCTACAGCAGTGGCGTGGCTCTAGGGATGACGATGTTGGTTTGTTGGTTAAATATCTCAGACTATAGATGGTTTCCTGTGAATCTTTTTACTGATGTTTATGGCCCCCAGTGGACAGATCCTAATGACTCTAACAGTCCCCTGACTTTTTCTCTAGCACCACTATACAGTTCACCTTTTCGGTTTTTAGTGAAATGACTCGACAACCCTAGATTGGATTGCTGTGAAGCTTCGTACAGACACTTGTCTTCTCCTCAGGATGAATTCTAATAGCTTTGGTGATCATCTGACTCTTCCTTTAGTGCAAATAATCAGGCGACATTTTAATTTGCCTAGTACGGCTACCTGTAAAATTAATGATATTCACGTCAACCTCAACTGCAGTTTAAGATGACATTGGGACACTTCAGCCCAGTAGGATTTGCACCTGTTGTCCGTCAGCCCTGTGACAGAATGGTGATCTGTCCAGTGCCCCTGAAAAGGTCTGGCTTTCCTTGTTAAAGGCCTAATTCCTAATGCTTCAGAGGCTGTAGTAACACTGCCTTTACATGGAGATGGTGCACTTATCTAAAGTTTGGGACCTGCCCCGAGCTACACCTCTTCTGTTTTCACACTGAATCTAAATAATGATTTCATGCTTGTGATCTGGGTGATGCTAACACAAAAGGACAGAGAATGAACGGCGTGTCTTTTCTTAGGAGGGACTGCTGTTCCCAAGTCAAACAATAGATCTGCGACTAGCACAAACACAACAATATAGGCAACACTCACCTGGAGGGAACAGAGGAACAAGGGGCTAATTAGTGATGATGAGAAGTTAATTTAGTCAGACACCCCAAGTAATAGTTGTCACCATTTTCTTCATCTCTCTCTTTCTCACCTTCCCTCTCCCTCAGTTGCTTGCCACTATGCATATTGTCAGCCCAGCAATTTTCATAGTCGGACAAGGTGTCAAATGTTCTGCTTTTTTTTTATCCCTCCAGTGTGCCTCTGTCCCTCTATCAAACACACATACAAACGAATATCCACCTCTAGTCTTTAGAGACTGATGAGGCTGCAAAGCAGGTGAGATTGTCAAGTCGACTAAGTGGGAAATTGCATTATTTCCTGCTTTGATATTGCTGAATTGTTTAGCTGTGTGAGTGAGCAGGCGAGATGGTTCCTGAGCTAAATGTTTGCTAGCAGGTGAGCCTGTTGTTGACAGATGGTGTTTGTGAGACAAGCCGACTCCCTACAGTCTCACCCCATGAAAATGCTCATGCGAATGCAGCTAGGCCCACTGTACACACAACACACACTCTGCTGTACACACACACAAAGGTCTCTGAGTGGATTCTAACCTGTTTTTGTCTTTTGTGACTGCAAAAAAGAACATATACTGAAAGGAGGGATAGATGAGTAGGAAGACTTACTACTGCCATGTTCTGTAGGAGAAAGAAAATGCTACTGTCACCGCATTGCATACTTTATTGGGACTTTTTTTTTTTTTTAAATCTGTGACATAGGCGCCTTGATTTTAACAGCACCTTTGCATGTGCAGAATGACAAAACCCCTACTTTACCTCAGGACACCGGTTGTGTCTCAGGTCCTCAGAAATGAATGCTACAAGATTTAATTAAGTCCATGAATGATGGGGGCAGTACATCAGAATACAGTAATGTACTGTATGATGGTGACACTCATGCTGTCATGATAGCAGCATTAAAGGCCAACAGCGCATGATGCACATCTCTAACCTGTAATCACTGTTTCCATGTAAGCTCATGCACTGTTGTTTTGAAACTATCATGACATGTTGGTATATTCCAGCTTCTGATGATACGAGTTTACTGACCTATTTTTCAGCATCAAAACTTGTAGGCTTTTCAGTAAAACAGGAACTTATAGAAGGAGCTTGGATCGGCACGTTCCTGCTGCTGTGTCTTGACTACTTGTGTCACTTGGTGCATGTCAAATGATGACATTCTGCAGTGAAGCTCAGTTGTGTACTGCTAATAGCGGGGGACTCTTGCGGAGTGTTGACATCTTTAGCAGTGATGTTGTGTAGGCATGTGAAGTTCTCAAGCACGATATTCTTGTGCCAGCCGGAGGTGAATCAGCAAATGTACTTTTTAGTCCTTAAAATGCTGGCAGGAAAGTATGCAAACAATAATGCTCATGTTGCAGCTGCTTCTCTACTCATATGCATTAGTATGTAAATCAACTTTCTGTGAGCCCGCTTGGCTGGTGCATATTCTTCTTTGTCTTTTTAGCCAGTTATTTAATTCAGTGTGACAGGTTGAACATTCCCCAGACCAAAATCTCAAATTTATCAACATTTACAACTGCAGACTGGTGTATTAGGATGATAGTAATCTGTTAATAAAGGGCTCTGGCTTGGAGTTATAAAGAAAGTGAAATTAACACCAAAAACTGAAATCCTCCAACTTGTGACATCGTTTTCCTCCCCGGCCAACTGGTCGTAGAGAGACGGCAGCCATTTTGTGCCTCTGGGATCATATTAGCAGTCTGGTGGCACAGCTTCCCATCAGCAGGTCTTCTGGAGCGTAGCAGCTGTGGAGGAGTCACTATTAGAGTTAATGGCAGACTAAACAGCCTTTAAGTCAGGCCTGTTGTGTGTAATGAGACTGCAAGTGTGATGACAAAAGGAGCGAGAGGAAGGAAGAGTGCAACTCTACTGACAACTAGACGACAAACAGCCACTTATCTTTAGAGCTGAACGTAGGTGAGCCACCCAAAACAAACATGAGAAGAAGTTACTCAACTGTAAGGAAATAACCCAGAGTCGTGTCTCAGAAGGGTCAAATAATGGAGCATGAGAAAGTAGATGGAGAGAGGCAGACAGTTGACATGTTAAAGAAAAGAGGGATACAGTGAGGGGAGGGGAAGCGAGTGAGAGCTCCTGTAATTAGTCAGTTAATTACATCTGGATGGTGATCTGCTCGGGGGGATGGATGTTGTTTGAGCTGTGTGTGTGTGTGTGCGTCTATCCTTGGCGGCTGTGTACACTCCAGAAAGCGTTTACTGAAATGGGAGCTAATTCTCGCTGTCTGAGGCCATTATGGTATTAATTTAATTTGGGTTAGCTGTCGCTAGCTCATTAACACATCTAATTAATTCATTGACATCAGAATTAAGTTGTTTCGCTGAAACTGACACCTCTCTCTTATAAGAGAGTGGGAGGAGAGGGAACGACAGATTGAATGAAGATAGGAGGAGAGGGATGATGGATTGAGTCATATCTACAAGAAAAATGCTATTAATAAATTTTGTCAGCCGCTGTGAGTAGTGCCAATCTGTTACGTAGGAAGTAAGGAAGAAGAATGAAGGGTAAGAGGGAAGAGGTGTAGATAATGGTTGTCAAATAAAGAGAAACAAGATAGAAAGTTGATTCTTTGATGTTTTATTGCAGATATGTGAGAGGTCAGGCCTTACTGGGGAGAGCAGCCACTTCTTGACAGTGATCAATGCAGATTTTATGGAGGGAAACTGAAGATTAGTGTTTCAATTACCTTTAACACATGAGATGTTTAGCTTCTCTTTTTTTCAAATGTAAAATAGGGTTTTAAGAAACAAATTGTCATTTTGCTATTGGTACCAAACCTCAGACGCTGATTCTTGGCCCCATTCATGTTCACCAACCTAAATCTGTTTCCTGAATGTGTTTAAAGGAAGCAGCAGGACAAATCGCTCCATGTAAGAGAGCCTTGGATTTTCAGCCAGTTAATTAGAGTTTGGAGAACGGATTACTTTGGTGCAACCTGGCGTGGGTGTGTAGTTTGAGGTGGGACACCTTTGGAAGTGGCACTCGGTGAGAGCCTGGCTGGAGGTAGGGATTATTTGGATGTAACACACAGTGGGTTTCTTGTTAGAGGGGGGTGTGGTCACAGTCTGTCTCTGTGGTAAATTTGATTAAGGCTGGCGGGAGGAGGTGCTCCGACCGTGAACAGGTGCCCCTCACAGCTGAGGCGAGTTCAACCCTTGGTCTCGCTCTCCCTCTCTTTGATTTTAGACTTCCTGCTCTTTGTTCTCCCTCCTTCTATCCGTGTAATCTCCCTATTTTCACCGCTGTCTCTCCTCGTCATCACTGCCCCTTCATCTATCTCTGTTTGTCTTGTAATCAGTCACAGGAACGGAGGCCTCGCAGCTTTCAGGACCTCCATTTTGAAAAGCTGCTCTGTCCTTGTCTCCT
>NW_018128335.1:121184-132039 GCF_001952655.1 Monopterus albus
TCCTGTTCACTGTATCCCTGCTTCCTGTGTTTTCACCACCACCCCCTCTGTACTACCCACCTGTTCAGATCAGATCAGTCGTTCTCAGTCCACTGGATCAAACCCTGTCCATGATCAGTCACATTTCTTATGCCAGTAATATGGGACTGATGCTGATGGTTGTTTGCCCCAGATGGAACAAAAACAGCTGACTCAATCAGAAGCTTTTAGGAGTCATCTTCAGAATAAAAAAAAAAGTCCATAACAATGGCAACAAGCCTGGATGAGCTTGGTTGTAAAGGTTCTTATAAGCCAATTTACAGACTCAACACTTGCCGCACAGCTGCAGGATACTTCAGTTACTACTGATTGCTTAGGAGAAAAACAATCTCTCCCAAACTCGGATCAGAACACGACAACCACGCGGGGGAAAACTGTTTTGGGTTGGGGGGTAAGCAGAAACTGCAGGAGCTAGTGTGGCCAGTGTGGTAACATCATTCCACAAGCTGAAAATTATACAGCTTATCTTAATGCGACCGTGGACTTATAAAAAAAAAAAAATAGGGTCAGTCCCACCCAGACTCATAAACCAGCTGCACACCAGGGAGCCCACGATTATGAAGTTCAGTCATTGAAAAGCAATAAGGGTTTACCAGCTCATATGTGTTAACAAATATGTCTCATTCGGTGAAATGCAACTCCTGAATGACCACAGAGTAGTTTAGGAGAGATTCTACAGGCTGTGTTCACATTCATCTGAACAAATTATATGTTAGTTCACAGTCATTCAAACTAGTTTTGTTGATGTGATATGACAGCGAGCGTGGGTCAAAGGTCAGCCTGATGTCAGTCAAAGTATTGTGTACATGTACGATTAAATCAACCGCCAGTGCTGTCAGCTGTCGCTATCAATGAGTGTAGTTTTTAGTGGAGCTCCTCACTGGTGTCTGACGTCTCCTTCGTCACCTTAGCCTCAATTCAAATGACATTGCTTTGTTGTTAAAGACAGTAAAAGTCAAAGAAACAATCATAAGATGATCATTCTGTTGCCAGCAGTGAAGAGTAACCAGTAAGTACAATGCTGAGGTACTTGTATTTCCAGTATCTGCTTGTACTCCACTTGTATTTCATAGCCAAACATTGTCTCTCTCTCTCTCTATATATATATATGTACTATATTACTCCATTTATTTGATAAATTTAATTACTAGTTTGGGGATTCAGATTAATAGTACAAAATGTAATCAACAATTAAATTTTGTATTATTATAGTGTAAGATTTTTTTCATCACCGGGGAGAAATTAATATATATAAATTAATATTAACTCCACCATTGCCAGCTGCAACATTAAAATACTACATTACACATGAATACATTTATAAATATAATAAGAAAAACAGGATCCTCACATGATTCTGAAATGAGATATGTACAATTTATTTTTGATACTTTGGATGCTTGATACTTCTGCTTGTAACAGAGTAATTCTTCACTCTGATACTTTTACTGAAGTCGAAGTTCTGAGTTCTTTTTTTCTACCTGTACCTGTTTCACCAACACATCTAAATTCTATCTATAAAATGAAGTTTGCTGATATTATGACCAATAGAAACAATGGCCAAAACTATGACAACAAGACTCGGGTTGTAATAAACCAGAAACTACCCTTTAAATAAGTCAGTCTCCTTAACACTGTGTTAGACAGCTATTCCCAGAGGAGAGGGCAAAAGAGAAAGAGAAAGTGATTGATGGAGAGAGAAACCTCACCTCTTTAGCAGCGAGAGCTACATCACTAGCTGCAGCAATTAACCCCTTGTTCCTCTGGGGAACCATTAGAAGGTAGAATAGCCTTTAAAATTGCATATGGCTGCAATTAGGGCAGAAAAAGTGATTAAATGATTTGGCTTTGATTTTTTTTTCTATAGATTTTTTTAGGAAATGGCCCTTTTTATAGCACTGTAAATTGGAATTAAAATAGTTAAGTGCTTTTGCCTCCACTCCTCTTATTCTTTCTTCTCTCCTTACTGGTTGTGTCTTTTCTTCCTCACCTTCCTCTCAATTCCTGTCCTCACCCCTCTTCTCTCCTTCAGCTCACCTCCCTACTGTTATCTCTTCCTTTTCTTCTTAATTTCAGCTCCTTTCCTTACTCCTCGTCTCCTCTCTATTTGCCTCCTCTTTCCTTCTTTTCTCCTTTGCTTGTTTGTCATTTAGTCCTCTCATTTGTTATGCCACATTTCCTCACCTCTTTGCCCCCATCCTCCTTCCCTTTGCTTCATCCTTCTCCCCTTTTTTCCAGTAGTTTCCTTCCATTTAAGATCCTCTTTGGTTATTTCTCCTCACCTCTATCCTCCCTTTGTCTTTTCTAATTTCCCTCCCCTCTCATTTCTTCTCTTCATGTCTCCTTTCCACCTGGCCTCTGCTCCTTTCCTCTCTCCTTCCCTATTTCCTCATTGCCACTCCTCCTCTTTGTCTCCTATTTGCCCCTCTGTCTTCTTCTCCTCTCTCCACTCCTCTCCTTTTTCCTCTCCTATCATCCCTTATGCTAGTTCTTCCCTTTTTGAATTTCATCTCCCCTTCACCTCCTTCCTTCTTTTTCATGTTCCTCTCATCTCCTTTTTTGTTATTCACACCTTTCCTTTACTCTCCTACCTCCTTGTCTTCTTCTCTCTCCTATTCTTCTTTTTTTGCTATTCTTCCTGTCCATCTTTTTTCCTCCTGTTTTCTCACTTCTTTATAAATCTCTTCCTCTCCTGCTTTACTCTTCATCCTCTTTTCCTCCTCAATTTTACCATGTTCCTTTAAAAAAAAAAATCTGTACTTCTTCTCCTCACCCATCCTCCCTTCTTCCTTCCTTCCTTCCAACCATCTCTTCTTGACTCCTCTCTTTTTCCTACAATAACAGAAGGAGATGACTTAAGCATCTGTGTCACCAGTGCAGATTAATGTTCTAATAATATTCACAGATGTCAGAATTCTCCATTTGTTTATTTTTGCTCTTCGTTTCCTTGGCGCTCGCTGGCTCTCTGTCGTTTTTTCTTTGTCTTGTCAGTGAATCACAGCACTAATCATGGGTTCATCATAGACTTCAAAGCAGCCTCTTAAGACCGCCTGTCTCCTCTGAGTGTGACACACATGCCTCTCCACCAGCAGTGTTTCTGAATCATTTCTAATCTGGATAATTACACATGAGAGCAACTAAATGAGCGAAGAGTTGAGTAAAAAGGTGGCAGGACAGTGGGAGCTGACAGTGGAAAAAAGAAATGAGGAGGGAAAACAGCAAAGTGCTTCCTGACACGTTTATTCATTTGCTTATTATCTTGCTGCTGTACTTGTTTGTTTACTCATTAAAGCTAATCCAATTAAACACTTAAGAGCTGCTTATGAAGAAGCGCACACAAACACATCTCAGAGTGGATCCAGCCTTGGAGAGGGGACAGGTTGCGTTGGGTCTCTAAAGCCTGCAGTTTCTACCCCTCCCCGCCGCTACAAACAGGGCTTCAGGAAAGCCTGCCAGGGGCTTGGGGCGCTGAGACCATAACATGCCTCCATGTTGGCTCCTGAGCTGGTCAGTCGCCTGCCTGCATCCACCCGCAGCGCTTTCCTGTCGTGTGTTGGCTGACTGCTCCCCCAGTACACATATGCCCACTTACACTGTGTTCCTCTCTAATTAGCTGCTCTTCTCTGCACAGGCTTTGTTAAAACATTGCTATGCCTTTTCTGGCATGTTCACATTGTGTAAAAACAAATCTTCTGTGCATCGTCAGTAGATACGACGTGGATGTTGATCCTGGACCGATAAAGAGGATGCTCAGGTCTCTTTTTACATCAAATAAGCAATAATCTGGAGGGCACGGAGAGCAGGTTACTTTGGTAACCTGAGTGTGGAGAAATGTGTTGTACCTCATTTCTGTTGGTTTTCGATGAGTCATTTATTTAATCTGCAGATGCCTTGTCATCTTAAAAAGAGTGAAAGCAGCACTACTCTTCTTCTCATCAGATTTCATTACTCTCTAACCAAATCAACTTATCTTTTTTTCTTGGTTAATTATTTCCTGTGATAAAGGAAGAGAGAAAACGAGAGAGGACTGTACTTTAGAGTTTGATCATTAATTATTAGTCTCTGGTTCCTCTGTGGAGAGAGGCTGATGACAGCTAATTAAGGATGAAGTGATGTATATGCTCCCTCCTCCATCCCCACCCCCTCCTTCCTCTCTGTCTCCCTCCCTCCCTGCCCACCTGCCAAATCATATGCTGGATCTATAGACAGTAAATATCCAGAATAAATGTGGGGACAACAGCATCAGCCATTGTGTTTACCACATGCTTCACTGGTCTTTCAGCAGCATGGTACTCATCCTAAATATGGAGGAGTTGTTTGGTGACCTTAGACTGTGCAGTGAAACACTGGGGTTGACTTTTCTTCTTGACAACAAATCCCATAAAAAGACCAAAACTGTGTTTGTGTGTCTCTCAGTACATTCTGTCCTTACCCTGTCTGTAGCTCTCAGCCCAAAGCCCGTTGGTTCACCGACAATGTAAATTTAAAAAAAAAATGTTCCCTCTTTAAAAAAAAAAAAAAAAAAAAAAAGAGCTTTGTAATTTTTTAAAAAAGCTGGGCACTGTAGATTTAGCAAACATTTCTGTAACAGGCATAAACGGTGCGTTTGTTAGGGACTATTTTCATCTGTGGATTGATACACATTTGGTCCTAGTTATATGGAACTGGCTCACAGATAGCTTTTAATAGTTGATTTCATTTAAATAGATGTCTGTGGTTAGTTGGTCCACAGGATCTGTTGTTGCATCTGTGCCATCTGGATGCGCTTGTAAAAAAGGAGAAGCGGCTTGAAGGGTGAAGGGAGGTGAAACTTTTTGATATTTTTCCAATTTGCCACCAGGGGATTAAATCAAATCTAAATCTGTGACCATAATCATTTAACATGTTGTACATGTTGAACAACAACTTTTAGGAGAGGCGGAGGGCTTAGGAGCGGCTTCTGGTGTCAGTCTGTTTTCAGTCTCACTACAGCACCGAGCATCAGCAGAAGAAATCAGCAGTAGAATATCACACATCTTACCCTTACCCCATACCTCATGCTATACTAGCCTGCCACATAAAACAAGCAAAAGGAAGAGAAGAAGAGTGCTAGCTGACTTGAACATGGGCTGAGTCCTGAACTGAACAAAACAAGTGACAAGTGAGGTCACTGTCCAGTTTTCACTCCATCATCCTCTATATTTGTCTGTTGTATTGATTCAGCTTCACACAGATCCATAGAGGAGTACCTGGCAGATACATCATTATGTCACAGCTGCTTCTCTTGCTTTGATGATGATGATTTCGTTATGGCATGTTCCTGGGCAGGAGGAGGGATGGAAGAGGACAGGTGGAGTGAAGTGTTATTGTTAAGGTTTGTGGATGGAAAATAGTGGCACAATGGCCGCGGTTGGACCACGGCTACAGCAAAACCAACAGGGCACAGAGGATTAAATGAAAACTTTTACTAAAGAGGTAAAAGAAAACATACTAGAATAAATTTAGAGATTCATACAAGATGAATGATGATACGTCTCATTATTTCCTCTTTGTTATTCCCCCAGTTTCTCCTCCTCAAACCTCCCCCTCCTGTCCCGCCCTGCCCACCCTGCCGAAACCTTTCTCTCCTGAATTTGTGGGGACTCTGGCAATAGTAACACCAGTGGAGGAAATCATTTGTGCCTGCAGGCGAGTCATTACAGAAGCAGAGTGTGAGATTGCAGTGACAAAACTCTGTCTCCGGCTTCACGACCAGCCAGAGACCAGTGCACTCCTCCACAGTCATTACTCCATCGCTCCTCTCCTCTCCTCTCCTCTCATCTCTTCAACTCTTTTCCTTTTGTGTTCTTCTCTGTCCTCTCCCAAATTCTCTTCTTCATGCCCCCCCAAAATCACATCAATTCAGCTTTTACTTTGTAGTATTTTAAGTTATTTATTCCATGTTTTGCATCGTTTATTCTTTTTGTATCCAATAACATGCATTAATATCACATAAGAAAAATGAATATTAGCGTCTACAGTGTACATACAAAGTAAAATAAAATAACTCACTTTGACATTTAGGGACAATGGACATAAACAGTAACAGTCAATCTATTATCCAGAATAAAGAAAAAGTCTCAAATTAAGGGTCAAAGTTACTTTTATGAAAAATGTGTGTTGATTAAGGGACTTGCTGGAATAAATCATTAAATAAAAACATTCAATAACAGTACACATGAAAACGCTAACCTAAGATAAAAGACCCAAGCACATTCATCTCAAAACCATCAACTTTAAAAACTACTATCATTTTAGACATGCATGAAAAATCCTAAATCGGTCCCAACCTGACCATGTCTTTAAATCCACAGAGAAAAACTAAACCAGTTTATAAATATCTTTCATTGTCTGTGCAGCAGTTGTTTAATTACGATCACTTTAAATATGGCACGATGTGGCTATACCTGAAGCATACACTCAGTTGGCAGTTTATTGGGTACACCTAGCTAAAAGTAACGTAGTCTAATACAAGAGACCTGCAATAAATCCTCCTTCATGAAGATAATGTTTTGTGTTATAGAGGTGCTGATTCAGCTACAGGATCATTGTGGACAGTAAGAAAAAGCCATTGGTCCTGCTATTTGCAGGCAGTGTGTGTGGATAGAACTGTACTCTATATGGAGTAGTTTTTTTTTAATGCAAACGTTTTATTCAATCATTTAATGTCATTCAAAAATATTTGCATTGTGACCTTTTAATATAATGAACCATAAAAATGGACTTCAGAAGTGGATAAGGAGCAGAGGATGGTATATTAAAGCTTATTTCCAAAAAAAAAACATTGAGTGACGGTAAGAAAACGCCATTGGTCCTGCTATTTGCAGGCAGTTTTTGCCCTCCCTGACCAGAAGGTGTCAGCTCTGTGTTGGTAGTGGCCTGCAGCTACACACAATACACATGCTCACACACTCAGATACGCACAGTCAGGTGCTACGGCCCACTGATGTCCAGCTGCTCCTGTCAACACTCGGCTACAGCATGTAATTCACCCTCACACACAACAGCAGCTGAGACCTTAGAGGATCCCCACCCAACCCCCCAGAGCACACACGGACATCTAAAGGGATGGGAGGAAGAAGGGGTGGAAAAGAGAGAAAGTGATGGAAAATAAAAAAGTGGATGGAGTGAAAGTCAGAGCGCTGGATATGTAGAGGGAGAGTCGTGGGTGACAGACGCACAGAGAGCCAGACAGACGGGGGAGGTGGAGGGGGGTTGTCGCTGTGTTTAAGTGGCCTAATCATGGGACCTCCCCTTCAATGGGAGAGCTGGTGTGTGTATGTGTGTGTTGGGGTGGGAGGGGGGGTTACACATGGACAGACTGAGTCCAAGTTCCCCTGCAATTATCAACTTACCCGTCCTCCTCCTCGTCTCCCCCTCCATCCCCTGAGAGACCCAAGCTGCTGTACCCATCAACAACTCATTCAGGCCTTAACAAAGCAGCACCCTGAGTGCGCACACACACACACACACACACACATAACAAATGTGCAGTGCAGTCAACACTGACTCTGTTCTCACATCAGAATAATTTTAAAACAATTTTCAGAATTAGAGGGAGGCTTTGATTGTTTTCATCTTCAGTTTGTCACTTATCAGCTGACCTTTTAAAGTGTCACTTTGTAGTCTTTTGCCACCAATTCCCACACTATAAACAAAAAATGTCAAATACATAAATATTGTAATCCTCTGCTGCACTTACTAAGCATGTGACCACTTTAACACAAAGAAAACAACACATTTTTACAGAAGGATCACATTTAAACCTGGCTGAAGTGTGTGTTTTACCAGTACAGGTCCAGTTTTGTCCTCATTTTGAACCTGTGGTGTTCTTCTTGACATTTACCTCTCAGCGAAGACTTCTGTTCGCTTATTGTGAGATTCATTCTCATATGACAATTGTTTTTACAGTTTTCAAAACTGGACAACATTTTGATGTTTCTTAGTTTTTCATATTTTTTTTTGTAAAGGTCATGTCAGAGCTCTATTAATTACCCCATGTAGCATCCCGCCCTGTTTTACAGTGAGAATCTGGTAGTAAGAGGCAATAGGGAAACTGTGTGTGTGTGTGTGTGTGTGTGTGTGTGTGTGATGTACATGGATGGCGTGTGCCGCTCCACATGCTGAACATACCCCGAGGCCGTCGTCTCACTTCCAGCGCTGTTAATGTGGATCGCTCACTGTGTGTGTGTGTTTGAACAATATATGCATTTATGCCGGCTTGTGTGTGTGTGTGTGTGTGTGTGTGTGTGTGTATTTGTTCTCTAAGCCTTCAGTAATAAGGTTGGCCATGGTGCATCAGAGATAAGGCATTAGGCTGTTGACCTCTGACCTCTACCTCTGTTTAATACGGAAAACCATTCACAAACACCCAGGAGAGGCCATGTTGAAGAGGCGCAGACTGCTTAATGAAATCTGCACGTGTCTATGTCTCCCTTTGTGTGTGCGTGTGTGTGTAATCGAGCCAGCTTTATAAAGCAGCTGTATTTAAAATGTTGTCTTGCATTATGAATTAACTTTAATAAATGAGGTGTCTGACAATGATTAGATCAAGTTTTTGTAAATGAGAAAAGGTCAGCTATCACTTTTTGTTGCCACTTGACAACAGTGGTACAACTCAACAAAATGTAGTGTTTGTTGTTTGCCATTGCTTCATATATGTGGACCTATTATAAGATATTTTTGGTTAATTTATGCTCTAAACAGGTTTAAAAGTGCATTAAAAAGGATTTTACACATTGATAAATCAAATGAAAGTGGGACAGGACATGGTGTCTCTCAGCTATACTACCCCCTCTGTGACGCTCTGCTGCCTTCTTCTGTTATTTCAGCTTCTCCACCCTGTTTTGTCAAAATACAACCCATAAATTAGCCCCGCCTGTCTGGTGAAGGTTATATGTAGCATTTTTGAACCACAAGCATAGGTATAGTGCTGCTGCAATGCACTGGAACGACACTCCCTGCTTTTTTTTCCTCCAAGAAACAAAAAAAGAATACTAGCATAATCCAGTTGAAGTTCAACTACAGACAATTTACAAAAGACAAGTGACAGAATAAAACTCAGACTGACAGACTAGGGCATAATCTCCAGGAGGAGCCGTGGAGACGAACATCAGATGTGACAATCGGCACCAGAAACGGACTTTACATTTAACTTAAGTAATACTGGGATTTAAATATCTCCCGTCAGTGGTTCCCTGATAGACTAGTGGTTAGCACTGTGCCCCGGGTTCAAGTAAGGGTTGTGTCAGGACGGGCATCCAGTATAAAACACGTGCCAAATGTCTACATGCAAATTGTCAGTGTGATGATTCGCTGTGGCGACCCCTAACGGGAAAAAGGCAGAAGTGACATTCATTCAGTACTGGGATTTAAACAGACACTTTTGCTTATGTACCGGTGAGTGATCAACTCTAGGTCTATGTGACACAAGCAGGTCACAGGTGACCAGACTTTGGCCCATGTTGACCAGTCACGAGCCCCAAACACAGCTGATGTGTTCACTGCTGCTGGTTGACATGTAAACCAACATGAAGCAGGAGTTTGGTGAAGAACCGATATGTTCTGAAGTCGGTTTAACATTGTAGTGGGGCGCATTATTTTTATTATAGAGTTAGGAGGTATTTGATGCTCTGGTGATGGCAACTATTGGGGGGGACAAATGTCACCCATGGAGATTACACCCTAGCTATGGCAATAACATTCACCCTGTGACAAATGGCCAATTATCCATGTTGTTATTCTTCCACACTAGAGAATAAAGTCAGTCTAACATTTGTTATGTGGGCAGTTAAAGTTGCTACGTAGCCAGAAAAGTGTTTACATGGCCTTTGAAATAGACTACAACTTAACTGTTTGTGAGTATGCACACACGTCATCAGTGTGCTCCAGTACTTCATCAAGTAGCGCTACAACACTGACTATGAGTAGGTATTTCAAACAGCTCACCAAAGCTGAATGTCCAAAACAGCAGCTGCAAGACCGAAGAAGTCACAGTCTTCTGCACAGAGAGAGTGGGACAAAGAGTAAAACCCAGGTTTAATATCAGTTTGGCCTTTTGAGGTTGAGAGTGTTATAAGCAGCCAAATGACTCATTCGATGTAGATGTGGCGTTCATCCTTCTGGAAGCATTTCTGCCAGTGTTTAAAATGGTCAGAGGTTTTCTGGATTCATTCAAAGGTGTTTAACTTTCAAGGGCACAATAAACATAAAACACATAATACATATATACACTATACATCCACCACAGGCTAAAGAAAGCCTTTCGTGTTAATTAGGACTTCACTTCTGCAGTGTTTCATTTTTGTGTGTCTTGTTGTTGTGAGGTAGTTTGCTGACTTTGTCCGGGACACTGAAGACATTCTTCAGCTTCTCCTCCACTCCATTAGGTTGTAAGTGGAGGTGGAAGTGTATCAGATATATGTGTGTGTGTGTGTGTGCTTCTCATGTGTGGGGTGTTACTATGGCTATATTGGGGTCAGGTTGGGAAATATAGAAGCTTCCAGGCACTCAGCACGTAATTGAAAATCTATTTTGCTCAAAGTGAGGAGAGGGAACAGAGTGGAGAACAAATGAAAGAGGGAGTATGAGGAGGTGTGCTGAACAGGAGACTAAAAGATAATGGTGAGGGGGAGGAGGAGAGAGGATGGGGAGGAACAAACAGAAGAAGGAAGGCGACAGCCGAGGAGGGAAGGACAAAACCAGTGGCGGAGGGTGAAGAGGTTCACCGGTGTCCTAAGTGGATAAAAAGCGAAGGAGACGGATGAGAACAGTTCATTTTTCTGTCCTAGTAAAGACG
>NW_018128335.1:132086-138366 GCF_001952655.1 Monopterus albus
CTGCTGTGATCTCTACATGAAATCCTGACTCCCATTTCCAAGGCTATGCTGCTGTTTGTAATGAATCTGTATACATGCATACAGACCACATGCAGTCAATATATTTCAAAATATATGGAATGAGCATATTTTTCATATTTGTAAAAACTAATTTAGCTTCTTTTAGCATCATCGTATACTAAAGGTGTCATTCACCAAACACTGTTACTGCTTTGTGTCAGTAAGAAGCAGGTGAAGGGACAACATGATGTTATTTAAAGGGAAAACCTCAAACAACAGAAAAATATAACTAGAAAGGAAATGTGCAGTTTTTGTTTGCTTCATGTATGTTAGTCTTGCCATCAGTCCTCAAGTTTTCATCTGCCACGTTGTTTGGTCAGTGCAAAACTCAATTATTCTTGAGTCTGAAGTTTGTTTATGTGGAACTTCAGTACAAGTCGCCAACTCAAGTGTAGGTCTCTAGTGTGCACTCACCAAATAAATGCTTTTGATATTCTGTCTGTAGGTTTACCTGTTCAGGTGAGGGCTGTCTGAAGGAGCTGAGGGCATCTTATGCACTGGATTAAACAGGCAAAGGCATTGAGTGAAAGAGGGATGATGAAGACTCTTTGACTCAATAACAAAGTAAACAACCAGCAGAAAATAGCTGTTAGTAGAAGAAGAGGAACGAAACATAAGGATAATCACCTTTATTTAGCCAAGTATGTTACACAATGAATTGGTTTCCAGTACAGAAGCGAGGCAGCCATGTGCGGCGCCAGATCACATGAATGTACCCACCCACCCCCAGCATGGACTGTTCACGCCCTTACCCTCTGGTCAGAGGCTCAGGAGTGTGAAGTGTAGGACCTCTGAAATGAAAAACTCTTTCTTTCTCTTTGCCATCAGACTCCTAAACAGCTGACAGGAGTTTATTACCAGGAAATACGTCATGTACTGTTGACCTGTACTGTTTACATTCTCAGTTTGCATATGCATAATTGCACATTGACTGTTGACTGCTGCTCATGCTGCTCCCATGCAGCATACATTATTATATTCTTATAATACCTTAAATATTTCATTTCCTCTTATAATATCTTAAAAACCTTCTGGTATGGCAGATCCAGCCTTGACAAGACTGCATGTCTATGTCACCCCAGGCCAGTTCCATTGCCTGTAAGAAATTTTCCTAACTGCATATGACAATAAACACTTTGACTTTAATGGGTGTAATAATATAGGATAAGTTATAATTGACAAACACTTTTCTTTAATGACTCTGTACAGTAACTGGGTGTTGCCAACATTTACTAAACATTTGTATGCTACTTCCAACTTTTCTTTTAGCCAATTAGGGACAGTTAAATAGAACATAGGATTTTTTTTGTGCAGTCAAAATCATGATGTGAAAATTGCTCCAATGTGCAGAAGATGAAAATAGCATTACAAAGAACATAATTTATCGTAGCTGTTCACATGTCTATGTGTCTGGATGTGTGTGAGAGATAGTGAGGTGCTACTGTATGTGTGTGTGTGTGTGTTTGCTCTGTGTGCCTGAGGCCTCTTCATCAGTAGAAATCTATTCTACTCAGACTCAGACTCATCCAATAAGGCTGGTAATGATACTCCACTCTAATATTGGGTCTGTCCAAATTGAACACATTTAAACTTTAATGCAAGTCAAGTCCTGGAGAGAATGTAATCTGCCCCACTTAGTGTGTGTGTGTGTGTGCAGGTGTGTGCATATCTGTGTGTATGTAATGTAAAGCACTGAGTTCTTTTTTCTGTCACTCCACTAATGAATTTAAATATGCTGAATTAGCTTTAAGAAGAAGGTGAGAGGTGAGAGGAGAAACGTGTGTGAAGTGCAGCAGAGAGGTTGTTTAAGCAGTCAAAGCTACAGCGTTTCTTTGTTTAGAGGCTCCGGCTGAGAGGAGCTCCTCGATGAGAAAAACACATTGCACACCTTTCAACCTTGGTCCCCTTGTTCTCTGCTGAGAGAAAGTTCCTGTTTTCCTGTGAATAAACAGGCTTAAAAGTTCGGAAGCTTCTGTTTGTTTTTGACCAGACCACTTGTCTGTGATCTCGGCCTAATATCAATAATCAGCAGCAGTAGACCTCTTACAAAGAATTGCATGAGAAGACAGACTCCTGTCAGTACATGAAACGGCCCCTTCCACACTGCCTGTTTAGTGCAGGTGCTTTCCACCTCTCTGTCCTGTGTGAAAGGTATATGGGGGGTCAGTGCTGACCCTCCAAAAGTAAGCAGTATTTTGTCTGAGATGAGTTCGCTCCACCTCCTGTATGAATGGGCTGAAGCAAAATTTGGGGGGGTTGGAGGGCTGTGTGTGTGAGAGAGAGAGAGAGCTAGAGAGTGAATGGGGAGAGGGAGCTGCGCCAGCGAGAACAGAGTGGAACAATGAATTTAAACTTTATTTAGCCATTGTTTACAACTGGTTACATTCTAAAGCAGAAATAAACACACCTCTGCACAGCCCTCTGGGAAATGTATGCTTCTGTCTGTTCTGCTGTGAACCTTGTGTGTGTGGCTCTGCCCTCAAACAGACATACAGACATGAAACTGGACATACATAGTACTGTCATGCCTGAGTTCCACTGATAAATGTATCAAACAAAACCAAATAACAGCTTGTTTATTTCTTTTTAAAATGAAAATCCATTGCCCGCCAAGCACACTGACCCTGATATGCATCATGCCTGTAGTACCGGGATTCCGGCAGCTGTGTAAAACTAACACAGGAGCAGCAGTTTGTCTGCTTTTTTAAGTTCAGTGTAAAAGGGGCTTAAATTAAGGGAGGCCGCTTTGAAGGAGGGTTAAAACGCCAGTAGTTTGCCACGATCTCGGTGTAAAAGGGGCTAATGCGAAGCTTCAGCCCGCCAAGCACACTGACCCTGATAAGCATCATGCCTGTAGTACCGGGATTCCAGCAGCTGTGTAAAACTAACACAGGAGCAGCAGTTTGTCTGCTTTTTTAAGTTCAGTGTAAAAGGGGCTTAAATTAAGGGAGGCCGCTTTGAAGGAGGGTTAAAACGCCAGTAGTTTGCCACGATCTCGGTGTAAAAGGGGCTAATGCGAAGCTTCAATCAGCAGCTGATTAACTTAGCCTAAACTAACATGGCTCAGTCCGGAGGCAGCAAAACTAACAGTTCACTAATTAACATGATGAAGTTGTGTTAAAGTTTAATTTTCATGCGTTCAAGTCAGTTGACTTGGACAGACTATTTAATTTTCCTGATGCCACATGTTCATACTTTAACAGTAGCTCATGAATCATGTTGTAGATGACATGGAGTATGAAAATCACATGAATTGATTTTCTTTATTTTGATACTTTGTGGGATTATTTAAAACTATACGTACATAAAGAATCCAGTTTGTATTCATTTTTGCTGTCATATACATATGTACATGCTGGCTGGGTATGATCAGAATAAAAAATGTGTGAGCATTATGTTCATCATGTGTTGTATAGCCTTTATTTGAAATATTAGACAGGAGCAGTTTTTTTTTACCTCACAGCTGAGTCCAGCATCACATTTTGATGTGCGTATGCAAATGATCATTTCTTGTGTGTTATGGGAAAATACTGTGATTGATTAGACATGTTTTACCAGCTCAGTATGTGTGCACCTCAGACATCACAGATACATGTACATGTGTGCAGTCCTTTACCACTTGTCCATGAAGAATCCTCTTCCTCCTCCATTTCCTCTTCCTCCCAGGATGTCAGGGTCACATCAAAGCAAAGCAGTGACCTCTGACCTTGTGGCCCCTGTTTAGCAGTTTTACAAGTGAGCAGGGTGAAAAACCATTAGCTGCAGCAACATCAACAACAACAGATACAGTGATACAGTGAGGCTGGATCCAAAACAGTGCGGCAGAGGATTTTAAATCGAGATGACTGTAGTTAAAATAGCCACAGTGTTAAAGCTGAGAATAAGCAATATGGAACAATTAAACTGTTATTAATAACTTTAAATAGTGACAAGATTAGGAATGTTATTCAGTCAGAGCTAAACCAAATGCAAACAATTCCACTAACAGTGACACTGATTACACACTATCTTTCGATTCGGAACCATGTTTTCATAACTAATAAACCACAACAGAGCAAAGTGAATGGCGCTTCAAATGCTGTGTTGGTGTGTGCACATGTGTGTGAGTGCATTTGTGCTTGTAAATGGGGCTAACCTGCATTTAAAGCAGCCCTCGGCATTGCTCCCTGTTTTTGTCTTGATCACAATGAGTAACTTATCTAAACCATCCCCTCTTCAACACTCAATTTCAACTGCCTATTTATTCATTTTGGGTTGTGCGCAGCCACTTGTTAGTATTCCAGTACACACCTCAACAAAGCCATTATCATAAAAACACACATTCACATGCAGATGGATTGCTCTTAGCCTCTTAGCTCAGCAGCTAATGGTGCTAGCCACTTAATTAAGGTCACTTATGGACAAAC
Source organism: Monopterus albus (assembly GCF_001952655.1). NCBI lineage: Eukaryota > Metazoa > Chordata > Actinopteri > Synbranchiformes > Synbranchidae > Monopterus > Monopterus albus. Next base: position 136,553 of record NW_018128335.1, read on the forward strand.
TCTATTAGCATGGGCACTAATAAGTACTGCCCAGACAATGGGACTGAGCATGAGTGTGTGTGAGCGTCTGTATTGTAATGATATTGCTGTGAAGCCTGACCTGCAGTCTCCATTACCTCCAGCTTATTGAGTGGTTTGTTTTGCAGAGTGGCTCTTAGAGGTGGGTATCATTGAAATTTTGCTAGATGGACAACTGGACTCTTTAGAATATGCATCACAATACATTTTGGACTGAAGTGTGTGTGTGTGTGTGTGTGTGTGTGTGTGTGGTCCAGTTGATGGGCAACCAGAGACAGAAAAAAAGAGATAAAGTGTCTGCGGTTTTCTCACCAAAACCCATGTGGAAACTGAATATCCGGCAGGTCATTAATTTATAGCCTCGTGCTTTCCTACTCTTCTCCCTCTGTCCTTTTCTCCTATCCTCCCTTTCCGGAGCCTCTCCTCAAGTTGCCTCATCTAAAAACAATTAGTTCCCCCAAGCAGACTGACCAACTTGTCAGGTTAGAGAGTGTGTGTGCGTGCAGATAGTATATGTGGGAGTTGTCCCACAGGGGAGCATAACAGTGGCCTCTAACATCACCACACAGGATGCTTCCGAAGACCTGGTGACCTTTCAGGGGCGAGGGTGAGAGACGAGGAGAAGCAGAGAAGAGAGGGGGAGGCACTGGGGAGACATTGCTGCCCTGACATGGAAGCTTAGTGCACATCACAGGAAATCACATTTGGGCTCAGTAGATGTTCCAGTGGCGTCCAGCATGGCCGCTGTAGAGCCAAGTCATTTGAGAAAGAAGATATCACAATAAATGTGGGCCATGTGTGATTGTATCCCATCAAATCTTGTCATGTCCTGTTGAATTTTATACCAATGTAACATAATGTAACCTAAGATTATATATAATGTCCTGTCTTATGATTCCCAGATCCTGAGCTTTCAAATCTAAAGTATTGCAATATAACGTGTCATATTCTAAAGTATTTGTCCCTCCACCTGTCTTTATGTGAAGTTATGTTTCTAAAAGGTTTATCATACTGTTCAGCCTGTAATACAAACTACTGTTACCTGCACAGCATCATGTTGTAGCTAATGTGGCCAAGTTAAACAGGCTAACTTCAAACACAAGTAGTAAAATAACATTAAAATAGCAACACCTCCAGCATCAGGATGTGAGGCAAACTCACGGACAGTTGGAACAAATCTCCTCCTGAGCTTCAGTCTGGAAGTAAATCCTGTTGTTGTACTGACCCTCGTCGAGAAAGCACGCCGATGTGAAATGAGAAGTGTTAGCACAAGACCTACTAACATTTCAGTGAGATCTTCAAGAACATTTCCACAATAAATATACAATGTCCAATCTGTCTACACTGGCTCTGAGGATGGAAGTAGGTAGAGACTTTTGTGCTCATTTGTGCAACCGACAGCTGAGAAGAATCTCTACTTTCCTCTGAGCTGAACCATATTGCTGTTTGTCTGCTGTTCTAGTGAGAAAACCACAATGGTGGACCCGTAGCACCAAAACGAGTCTGGGTGGGTTAGGATCTATGAAATGAACTGCTGTGCCATTTCGTATGACATCATAAACGGAGACAAATCTGAGCAGCATGTTCGAGTAGAGGTTTTTACAGATGCGGAAAAAGCAAAACATGCGGGGACTGCTGTTTTCTCATGTTTTGTGCATCTCTACACACAATGGAGACCCATGTGAATGTCAGAAAACGCTCTAAAAGTGAATTTTGCGTATATATATGTTCTATAAATTACTCATCTGCAAAAATAACCCCTGTGAAGGTTATAATATTATACCATTAAATTATCT
>NW_018128335.1:138429-139541 GCF_001952655.1 Monopterus albus
TCAACAATTTTGTATAGGACTGCAACTAATAATCTTTATCATTATCGATCAATCTGCTGATTATTATCTCACTTAATGAACTGCTAGTTTGTTTTGTAAAAATATTTTAAAATGTGCCCTTCATAATTACCCAAAGTGATGTCTTCACGATGTTTGATTTGTCTACTCCTTAATTATTCAAAATCAGTAAAATAATGAAAAGGAAAAGCAGAAAACCGACACATTTCAGAGGCTGGAACAGCTGAAATGCTCTAATTGTTTTGCTTTATGCCCTGACTGTCTTATTATTATATGTAGTATTATAAAGAACTGTCTGACATCATATGGTATTGTACTGTACCACTTCATACTGGATTGTTCTTTTCAGAAAACCCAATTTCACTCATGTTCAGCCGCCATTTGCTGAGAGACAGTGACTTATTGCTCCCCAGGTGGAAACAATTGATTATGTCCTCACAGGGACACTAAAGAACAGCTGTTTCTTTATCTTTCTCTGTTCACTTCTGCCACCTACAAATCTGTCTTTCACCCTCACTCTCTCTTTCTTTCTCCAGTTTCTCTTCCTCCTCTTCCTCCTCCCTCTTCTGCTGGATCCTTTTTACCACCATGTACCTCTTTTCTCAGCCTTCATGGAAGCTTTGTCTCTCATTTTCAATTGTGTCTGCATTTGTGTTCATACATTTGCTGCAGGAGCAGCGTGCGTGCGCTCGTGTTCATGAACCCAAAGTTCAGAGGTCAGATAAATAGTTTTCAGACGGAGCTCATCCCAGGAGAGAGACGGAGAGAACAAGATTATTATTATTAGATGTGAAATTATCATTGCACCCCTTTGAGAACAACAGCCTGCAGGTTTAATGTAGAATGATGTTTATAGCACAGCTGAGAATTCCAAGGTAGCTATATGCCTCAGCTAAGTGTTGTTTAATTAGGGCACACATTTCTGACCATGAAAAGTGGACAATGAATGAGAAATTCTGACATACAGTATATTCAGCTGCATGCTACTGGAATTGCCTTGATACATTTAAGGATAATATCATTTAAACTGGGAATTAGACTTCACAGAGCATCTGAAAACACATTTATTTCACATGAGTGCATTTCAGTAGGAT
>NW_018128335.1:139584-152322 GCF_001952655.1 Monopterus albus
CTGGAGATGAAATAGGTGTCCTCGCTTCATACACAAACCACATCAGACTGAGGCAACAATCCCATTTTCAAAAAGCCATGTGAAATAGACACGCTAACACAAACTGAGCAGAGAGGGAGGGGAGAGGAGGACTAAGGTTGGAGGAGATCCTGAGAGGAGGATTGAGGAAAAGGAGGAGATGGGTGGAAGGATAAAAGATGGATTAAGGTTGTGTTTCAGATTGGCAGGAGCAGTTTGTATGTACTGCATGAGTGTATTTAACGGGTATGCCTTCAGTGGAAACAGTAAGCTGAGACATGTGCGACTTTGTTAGTGTTGTTCCAGCAGTCTGCCATTTCCCCATGTCTCAGAAGGAAAAAGCCTTCTTAACCAACAACATACTTATCTTTGAGTGTGTGTGTGTGTCTGTGTGTGTGTGCACACCTCCTTATATGTGATAATGACAGTTGTAATGCTTTTCTGATATCTACTCAGCTCTGGGACTTCAGTTGCATGTTTGCATCTGTGTTTGTGTGTGTGTGTGTGTGTGTGTGTGTGTGTGTTTGTGTACATGTACTTGAAAATTGCACTTGGCATAGACATGCTTTTAAAAGCTCTTTGTGTGAACACAGGAATGTATCGGAGACAGATAATCTTAAATGTGTGTGTGTGTGTGCAGGGGGAACACTGTGTGATGAATGGTCTATGACAGGTGTTGGAGACGAGATCTCCAATTATCACACTTTAATACCTTTTTTCCTGTTCGCACATAAACACACACCTCGGTGTGGAATGGTGGGGCGAAAAAGAGTGAAAAATATCGTGAGACAGAAGAGTCCAAAAAAGAGAGACAGACTGGGGAGTTTTTAAATTTGTGAACCTGTGTCTTTTATCAACGCTTTACTCGAGCATAATTGTCTTAATAAATCCTGCTTTTCAAATACTGTCCAGGGTCTCAAGTAATAGTTTATTAGACGTCAGTGCAACATTTGGGACCTGAATGAAAACAAACCCATGGAAAACCTCCATAAAAATGAAACATTAAGTTAAAAACAGAGCAACACACCAACTGACAGGCAGCTGCAGGTCAAAAAGAGGATCAGTTAAAGATACTAATTTCTTTTCAGCCGCTAGAGGGTTTGTGTGGGACGCCACTCCAAACCTCTCTTTTCTCCTCTCATCATGTTCCGTTTCCTAGCAACAATCTAAACTACAGATGCCTGGCTGGGACAAACTGGACAAAATGCAGCCTCCAGTCTGAAGCTAGCATTCACTGACTAATGAGTAAATGTGTCAATCCAGTAGAACGCCCCGGTTACTGCTAATGTGACAAAAAAGCACTAAAGTTACACAAAGTTTGAATTACTCCCAAATTAAAATCATATTACGTCAATACAAAGGTAAAATCATGACCATGCTAGAACGCTAATGTTACCAAAACAAACCCAATAGCTTTAGATGCTAACACATCCTGAAGGAAGATCACGACATGTGAATCAAGTTTGAGCCCTTTGGCTGATTTGAACCCTCTCCATCTCAAAAAGCCAAACCAGTGTTAACCCTGATTTTTTTTCTTGTCCCACTCTCTCCGTGCAAAAGAACATGACCTCTTCGCTCTGTTTTTGACTTTTAGCTGCCAAGAACTCCTCAGTGGCTGGATGTTTAAAATGACTACTCACGGTTCGAAAAATGCTTCTTATTACCTTCGCTAGGTGTCAGCCGGGGCTAATTTATAGGCCATACATTAAAAAAGGTTTACAACAACAGAAGGGCTGTAGACAGCAGTGTCATGGAGGGGGGGCAGTATAGCTGAGAGACACCATGTCCTAATCTCTATTAGATAAAGTGAAAAATCTTTGTTAACGTGCCTTTTAACATCTCAGTCAACAGCATTGCTCCAAGTTTCTCTTCATAACACAAGTACTTTTTCATTTATCAACACTTTGGAGAAGTTTCACAATAAAGATTCCCAGCAAAAGGGAAAGTTAGTGCGCTCAGACCCACTGTAAGTCTTTTAAAGGAGTACTCCATCAATTTTACACATGAAATTGTGTGTATTTATTACAAGGAGTACTACGCAGTGTTGCATAAGGTCATCTGTGGCTCTGGAGGAGGTTTCTAAGGTCCAAAGAATTTCATCATCAGTGTTCTTGATGCTGCCTTCTCACTGGTTGTCTGCTGTCACCTCCCTCCTGTGGAAACCTCCCTGTCTTCTTCCATCCTTCCCTGTCATGAAGCGGTGGAGCGACCTTTCTTTCTCCCCCTCCTTTGATTGCTCTGTATCTGCGACATCGGCAAGTTGCCAAATCCAAGCACAATGGCATCATCTAATGGAGACAGTGTGGGATGACTGACACTGTCTTCTGCCTGTCAGTCATCATCACCGCCCTCTAGGAGTGTTTATCTGCAGCTGTGGATGACTGACAGACAGGTGTGTGTACCCCTTCCAACACATTTGATCGTGTGGCGAGTGACCGTTTATTGTAAAATCAGTTTTAAATGATTTCATCAATCCTAACCAGAAAGTTAAGCTGTTTTCTGTGTAAACATTTAAACTGCAGCAAGAAGCCGATGAAATCGTTTGACCTGTGAATATGTGATCAACTGACTGGGTAATGTGAACATGAATGTATTCATGTGTGTGTGACCTAACAAACTTGATTACAAGAGCATTAAGATGTTCCCCAAACAAGATATACTTTCTAATTTTAGTGCTTTATTTAAACATTACAGATTTCTCTTTTAATCAGTAATTCACCAAAACAACCACAATTCAGGGTGTTCTTAGACATGACATGACGTGAAAGACCACAGACCTTCCATAAGACAGAAACTGCAATTTGGAGGCATCACTTTATTGAGTGAAAACTGGGTCTTGGTAGAAAATATCTAGAAGCAAACCTGGAGTTTTCTCACAGGCAGGTTTGTATGAGTTTGTATTAGCTACGCTGCAAGTGAACCTCGTCAGATTCCTCGCATTAGTCTGCAAAACATCTGGTTTACATGGAGCAAATTAATAGACTGCCAGTAGAAATAAAACAGGCAACCTCAACCTGGCATCTTTTAAAAAACAGCTGAAAATCTATCTTTTATTTGTCAGTTTATGATGATGATGATTATTATTAGCTTCTTCTTTTCTGTTTAACTTATTTACATGCGATGCACTTTTAGCTACTTTATTATATGAACTGTGCTGTATGAAATTACTGAAATTGATATTTCTTCATTTTGAATTATATAAAATTCTGTACAAACACAAGACCCCAAATGGCAAAGGTCCTCACATTGTTAAAACTTAACTTTACAACTTCAGAAATTGAATAAAAGCTGAAAGATGATCCTTTTCTGAGAACTTGAAAAAAATAAAACATAAAGATTTGACAATAATATCCCAGACTTACTGGTCCTTTGTGAAATATTAAATGAAATTATGATGCGCTCTCTGCGGGGAGGAATGATCAGCAGCACATAACCCAGCAATAACTTCCAGCTGAGGGCTGCTGCTGACCTCCCACACAGACCCAAGCAGAAAAACAGCCCTCCTAGGATTTTGGGTGAAACCAAAACTGTGTGATTTTTGTGAAAGGTACCTTTTGAAAACAGCTTCTTTATGCCAACAGGTTATCTTTTAATGCATGACTAATAATATAGTGGTTGATTATAATTTTAAAGGGGTCAAAGGTAACTTTATTTATCCCAAAGGGGCCATTTGCTAGTAGCACACATACACCTGCCTGTTTATAAAATGTTTTCTAATTCATTTACTTTCATGTTTTTAGCCCTTAAAACTCTTTACAATGCAACAAGTTGGTCTCTTTACACTGAGCAATGCTTCCTATAAAATACACTTTTAATAGTATCTGCACCCATTAACAAAATTCTTTAAATCTGAAGTATTTGATATTTTTTCCTAAGTTTTGGAGCTTCTGTTTCCCCTGACCCACATATCAAACCATCAGAGACTCTTTTCAACAGCTTTTTGCTATTTTGTTAGAACTGATTCACTGCAGCTACAGGCTGAAAATCACTGGTGACTGTCACTGAATGGGGCCTTTGAAACCATAAAATGGAATTTTCTTTTGTGCGTTCAGTCCCGCTCGTGTTTGTACAGCTCTATATGTTTTTATAGAAGTGTGTGTGTGTGTGTGTGTGTGTGTGTGTGTGTGTGTTCTGGGTGGACAACCACGTCACAGGCTCATGAACTGGCTGTGATCCATGCTGGTGCATACAGTATGTTTGTATATGGTACAGCATGTGTCTGCATGCGAGTGTGACTGTGTGTCAGTGTAAATGTGTGTGTGTATTCACCATGACACAAAATGTTTTTGTTTTTTTTTCTCCAGAAATGAAGGGGATGTGAGCTCAGTGTTGAGCCCCAGTTCAGAGTTCTGCAGACGGGGTGGCCAAGCATCCTGCGGGGCTTGTGGCTCCGAGTCTGACCTGGAGAGCGTTCCAGATCTGTAAAGATGTGCCCTCAGCCGAGAAGAGGTTTGTGTGTTTGCATGTGTGGCTCTCACTGATTAGCCTGACAATCTGCTTATTGATTTCCTGGTTAATGCTGTTCCCAGAATGACAGGCAGACAGAAAGGAGGAGGAGGAGGAGGAGGAAGGGCAGTTTTAAGAGATATATGATTGTGCTGTTAGTTTCTTTGGGCAATGACAACAACAATCAGTGACTGTATTTTTAACTGACCACATAGTTTTGCAACTGGCACATCTACAGAACTGTTAAGTTGGTGAGTTCATATCTAACGCCTGAAATGCCAAACTAACAATAAACCCACACTTTCAACACTGCACAGATTTCTTTATGAAAAAATAAACTATTTTTTTCATTATTAATCTTTATGTACAGTCAACAGATGTGAAAAGTCCTTAAAAAAACATTTCACATCTAAGATAAACATTAGATGAACAAACAAAATAAAAGAAATAACTAAAGGTCATTAAATAACCAGAATTCTTACTATGAGCGGTGCCTTCTTTGTAGAACTCAGTTTGACTTGCTCAACAGCACAGCGGTGACATTCAGGAAATCAAAGCATTTCCTCTGCGTTTCGGTCTTGGACACACATCATTCAGGCAGAGGTTGCTCTGTCACAAAGTGAAGTGGTCAGTGTCCTCAACTCTTCTTGTATTTTGTTTTGTTAAATTATAGGCCTTTTTCACAGCAGACATTTTGACTTCCCATAAAAAAAACCAATGGCTGGTTTCACACAGACATTTCAGTCTGGTTTATATTGCCTGAAGTTTTTTCTTAGTCTAATGCAAGTTGGACAGTTTCACAAAAATAAAGACTGACTTGTTTTAAGGCTACAAAGCTCAGCGCCCTAGCCTTAGGCTAACCTTTAACTGAGACCTGTGTCTCCATGGTAACAAATGGACAAAAATGGGGTAAACATTGCTTATAATGTGGGATTTGTTGATAACAGGGAGCAAGCAGTGAGAAGATGAAATGTTTTAGATGGTTTTCTGTTGTATTGTTAGGTTCTTTGCTATTTTGTCCCATTAAGCAAGTACTGACATTCTTTTAAAGCACTAAAAATACTCCTTCTCAAGTTTAGTATCACTGGTGTTATATTATTATATTATGTATTATTATTACTGATGCAACATTTTACTTAATATGAGGCTAAATCGTATGTTATTCACTGTTGTGTAGTTTAATCTACAACAGTTAGATTATTCTTACAACCTTTTTATGGGCTTTATGTGGAATTCTTATTCCAAAAAACTAAAATCTCTCAGTTAATGTAGTGGAAAGAATAGCAGAACATGTCCCAGTGAAAGGGTTAGTGAGTAGAAAGTAGCAAAAAACTAAAATGCTCAAATAGTACAAATACCTTGGAGATCACATTTAGTTACACTGCATAACTGCTGATTAATGAAGCAGGTTGCAATGATTAGTCATTCAAGTCAATCAACGGTTAATTAGCCTGCAACTATTTTGTTAATTGGTTAATTTTTCAAGTAAAAGCACAAAGCATTCCATGATTACAGCTTCTCAGATATGAAGAGTTGCTGTTTTTCTGTGACATACGTTATCAGGTTTTTTTACTGTTGGGTTTTAGATATTAAAATGGACCTTTTCCCAATTTTCTGGCAATTTTTGTCAGCAAAACCAGAAAACATTGACAACAAAATCTATGTATAATTATGATCTACAGATTAATCAATAATGAAAATAACATGTAGTTGCACTCTGATATGTTTTTGCAAAATTACTACAAAGTTATTAGACACTTTCTTTGGTATCCAGTTACATCGTTGCAACTAAAAATGAACACTCAGACATTAAATGGCAATTACCCATGAAACTTTTCTAGAGAAGCCACTAAATAGAAAGAAACAGTATTTTAGGGGCTGTGTTTACTGGGAACAGATGTGGCTCAGGCTGAGTTGAGGACAGCACATTTTCAGCAAGCTCAGAATGTGGTCAACCAAATGGATGAGGACGAGATGAGCAGGACGTCCCTGCTGAAAGCGTTTGCATCTGTGTCTTGCATTTTGGAGCCTCTGCTGTCTCTGATTGTATGTTACCTTGTATTGTTTAAATCCTCCTGGGCACCATAATCCACTGCATGTGTTAAAACATGTTTGTCTGTCTACATGGGTTTTGATGCGTGTGTGTGTGTGTGTGTGTGTGTGTGTGTGGGTGTGTATTGTTGTTGTTGTTGGTGTAGTCCCTTGGTGGCTGTTCCCCCACTGTAGACGCCTGTTCTGGCGATAGCATTGTCTCCATGTCCAAAGATCTGCCGGCTGCCCTATTCCACCACATCTTTATCATGCTAATACAGAGAAAGAAGGAACGAGGGAGGAGGGAGAGGGGAGGAGAGAGGAGGGCGAGGGAACGATAGCTCCACAAACAGAATGAAAGGGGCAGCTTTCCCCTCCTCTCTCCATTCTCACCACCTCCTCTGCTCTACCCCTCTACGTCCCTTTCTTCTCGTCCCCGCACCCTCTTCATCTGCCGCTTTCTTATCTTCCCCCTTACTTCTTTGATAATCCCTCCGTACATTGTCTTCATAATTACACACAACAATGATTCCCATCCTTGCAAGAGAAATGTGCACCATGCATAGAGAATATTTCAGAGATGAAGGCCAGTGTGTGAATTAATAACTTTGGCCTCTCATATAGGATTGTTTCTGTGTGTGTGTGTGTGTGTGTGTGTGTGTGCGCGAAGGGGGAGCACATAGACCCCAGTGTTGTTTTAACACGACTGTTACATTATGCATGCTGACAGCCCTGCCTGTCCCCATTAAAGGCCCATCTTGTTTCCCCATTATATCTGGTTTCCCTGTTAATAGAGCTCTTTGTGTGGCACTTCCCTTTATACTGAGGGTGTTAGAACAGAAAGGTCAGTGCTGGTACAACCTGCCACAGGACCCTGAATGAAAACAACGGCCCTGTCCTCTCTTTACATCCCTGCTTTTGGGAAGGAGGTGTGTTGCACTATGTTCACTACCTCTTCTTTTGTTTTGTGCATTAATGAAATTAGTTTCTATACCATTTTCTAATAGGGCATACATTATAGAGGATTTAGAAGTTGTAATTAATTGCTTTATTAATGTTTTAAAAAAGCATAGTAGTAGTATATGCTGCTGTATTCACACATGGGCTCACTCAGGCCCTTTTCAGACATGCTCTGGTACCCTGATATTATCCAGACATTCCCTGGAAGAGCTGTATGTGGGAATGCAAATGTCTGAGCCATTTGACCCGGGCATTAAACGGACTTTCCCCTGCCAGCTCCCTAGTGCAAAGTCTGAGTGAGCCCATGTGCGAAAGCAGCACATAGTCCTGAAGGGTTACCCAGTTCTTGCTACCATGTTAACTCTGAGAGACGAGGCAGTCCAAGTAACTTCAAAACAGTGCTGATTTATTCAAAGGATCACAGGTAAAATTAACATTACACACTCAGGTATCTTGCACCTCCAAACTGCACGCAGGCAGATGAAAGATGAAAGACCCCGAACCAAACCAGGCCTATACATTTATCTCTTCGGTTGGGCTAGCCCCATACTACACAGAAACGTCAACCGAGACGTCTCTGTTACCAGCTTTGCAGCTGGTCATAGCAGTAGTCAAAACATGAAGTAAATCAATGTGTGTGTGTCTGTTGATTAAGTGGTGTGTAGCTAAAAACATTCTCACACGACTTCTAGTGACATGTCGTGATATTAAACATAAGAACATATTATGGCTAAGGCTACAGTTATACACATCATAATAATAATATTAAACACCCTGTCTGCTGACAGTCATCAACTCTTCTCTCTAGTTATCCTTGACCAGATGTACCCTGTAGAAACTCATAAGCATGACTAAGCATTTAACAGTCTAACTAGACATCCTATCTCCACTAAACATTTCTAATACATAAAGTACCTAACCAATATCTATCTGACTAAAAATACCTAACAGTCCAGAGCATTCACAGCAAGCTAGTGTTGATGACGTTCTATCATGTGGCCAGCACGAAACAGGAAGAATACAAACATCTATTGGTGAAAAAAAAAAACAATCATTTCCAATGAAGGCACCAACAAAAATATCTGACTGAATATGAGTTGGGATCTCTTACTGTTGAGAACTGGTTCCAGAATCATCAGACAAATTTAATTTAATTAACATGTGTGAAAGGGTAACTCTGGATAATGTCTGGACCCAATTCCCCTGCCATTGTCTAGCGTTTATATGTGAAAACAGCATCAGACATTAATTAGACTTTGTACTAGGGAGGTGGCAGGGTAAAGTCTGAATAATGTCTGCGCCAACTGACCAGGACATTTGCATTCACACTGACAACTCCTCCAGGTAATTTTTGGGTTGCAGTGCATGTCTGAAAAGGGCTAGAAGAAGCAGGAGAACATCTGTATGTGCAGACTTGATGGGCTATTTCATTTCCTAACATTCCCCTTTCCAGTCTACTGGCTTATTATACAGCAGAATTCTTATGACTCTTGATTAATGACTTTCTTTCTAAAAGCATGTCAAGTCTGCTATTACAGAAGTTTCCTTCATCCATCCACCTATCTCATCAATCAGAAGCTGAGCTCAACAGATAAAAAATGAAATATTTAACAACAAGTTGCATTCCTGAATGAACTAAAGCCACATCTATGAATCTGTCCTTATTTTAGTACCCATAATTCTGTGGGTTTGGCATGTTTGTACACGTTTCTATCCAAATCCTGTCATAACTAGAAAAATGCAGCGAGAATGAGAGTGGGTTTATATTTGCCTCAAATCCATCAAGCGGTTTAACGTACTTAGAAATCCTCCATCATCACAAATACTCTGGAGTGACTTCATTATAATAACTGCATGAAATAATATCCCACTCCTGCTGCCATCTTTTCTCTTCACCCTCTTCTTTCCCCCCTTTTGGGGTTTTTCTTTTTTCCCCCTTGGTACTTTTTTGACCTCCTCGCCCCAATCTTTTCCTCTCTCTCTGGAGTCCACTGTGGGCAGGCCTTTGCCAGTGATCCATGGATGGTAATGGCCCTTCCTGCAGCTCCCACAGCACACGCCATTACTACTGGAACACCCAGACAGAGAAGCAAAGAGTGGAAAAGAGAAAGAGACCGACAGAAAGAGGGAATATTTTGGTAAAAAACTATAATCGTGAAATGGGACTGGAGGCATGACAGCATGTGTGTATGATGCATGGATGTGTGTGAGAGAAAGACTGTGTAGATCATTTCATGGTGAGGATTAGAGAGGGCCAGGTAAGATATCTTGTTTCCTGTGACCTGCTCATCACAAGGTTTCCCACACTCATCACTTCACTCTATCACATCCCTCTCGCTGTGATACATATAATATATAGGCATTGTTCCCTCCGACCCACAACACACACAAACACTGACACATCATACACTTCCCATACATTCATATGCTGCTGAGCTGTAAATCCAAATGATCTCCAAACTCCTCATTCATACTATCACTCTCTGTCTATCTGTGGGTGCGTATGTAATGCTATATTCCTGTCACACTGCAAACTTGAGAGGTGTGTGAGTTTCCTGTAACTCACTGTGGGTTATGATAACAACCGTTTCTGCTGTCAACAGCCCATAATGTCAGATTTACAGGGTTGCCCCCGGTAACCATCCGGGCTGGCGTGGCTGAGTGATTCTACATCTTCTGTCAGAGCTAGAGAGACCATCTATCACACACACACTGGCACAATCACACACATATCTAATGTATCTCTCACACAAATCTTCGGTATAACGGGGATACGATGTTAGCATACATCACCTAACACCCTATATTCTTCACCTCTGTCAGTGTGAGATTGTCTTCTCCAGGAAAATGTCATCACTGCTTCACAGTTCCGAATGACCTACTGTATGTCTGCATACAGTGGCAAAGCAAGAAGAAGTAGAGAATAGGCTGTGTTCAATGGTTGGGTAATTTTGATCAAAGATTTTAGCCCGATTCCAGAGCTTTAAAGAGCTGCTCACTTCTGTAGGATTATTTTGGTTCTTCTTACCATTGCTAACTCTGAGAGACGAGACAGTCCAAGTAACTTCAAAACAGTGCTGATTTATTCAAAGGATCACAGGTAAAATTAACATTACACGCTCAGGTATCTTGTACCTCCACACTGCTCGCAGGCAGACGTAAGATGAAAGACCCTGAACCAAACCAGGCCTATACATTATATCCCCTCGGTTGGGCTAGCCCCATACTACACAGAAACGTCAACCGAGACGTCTCTGTTACCAGCTTTGCAGTTGGTCATAGCAGTAGTCAAAACATGAAGCAACTCAACGTGTGAATGTGTGTGTGTGTGTTGATTAAGTGGTGTGTAGCTAAAAACATTCTCATGACCTCTAGTAACATGTCATGACATTAAACATAAGAACATATTATGGCTAAGACTACAGTTATACACGTCATAATAATAATATTAAACACCCTGTCTGCTGACAGTCATCAACTCTTCTCTCTAGTTATCCTTGACCAGATGTACCCTGTAGAAACTCATAAGCATGACTAAGCATTTAACAGTCTAACTAGACATCCTATCTCCACTAAACATTTCTAATACATAAAGTATCTATCCAATATCTATCTGACTAAAAATACCTAACACTTCTCAGATTTGTTTAACAACCCAATTGAGACTGTCCTCATTTGTGTCAGGAGGCTATTAGGATAAATGATTATGTGTTAAAGGTTGGCAGCGTCTAGCGACTGTAGCAATTATGACACAAGCAAAGAAGCAAGTTAGGTGACATGATAACTAGGGCTGGAAAATTAGAAAACTCAATAATGCCTTGAAAATTGTGACATGGCAATGTTTTTCTGGCAGCAAAAATGAAAGACTGGCTGAAATTTCTCATACATGGTAAGGTTTAGGCACAGAAACTACATGATTATTTGAATTTGGGGGAGACCCTGGGTTTGGTTAAAACAGTCTCAAATGAAAAGCACAACATCGCACAAGGGTGGACTCGGGACACAATCTCCGGTGGTGTGAAAGTCAGCTGTTTGTTGGCCCCAGCCACCACCTTATTGGTGTCTTTAACTGTATAGGTCTGTATAGTACTGTATAGCTCCAAACCGTAGGACACAGTGTTAGCTTCCTGATCCACACTCCAGTCCAGTAGGTGGCAGTAGTGCACCAGGCTGTTGTTTGCCAACTGGCTCAAGTCACCAAGAAGAATAACACAACAGCCATCGGATGTAATACAAAGACCGTTATTGTGACACTACTACAATATGTGTTAGGCTGTGGCCCAACGTAGCTATTGTACATTTTTATGTGAGACCGGGCTGCATTAGAAGGAGGATGGGGCGGATAGCTAGGCTAATAAAACACAGAATGTGTGCAACTTGTTTTTTCAAGTTGTTTTTGTTCCTAAACCTAACCAAGTAGTTTGTGTGACTGAATGTATTGAAACTGTGACAGTTTCATAACTGTAACAGCATGCTTATGGCTGTTTTTTATGATGACGAAGGCTTGTGAAGCTTCCAGGTGCGATGTACTGTGTTGTTAATGTTGGTGGAGGTCGTGCAGTTCTGTTTGCCAACTGAGGAGAGCTATTTCAGGAGATGCTCCTATTAGTTGTGTGAGAGGGAAGGGAGGTCTTGTTGATTCAAATCTGCTAAGTATGATGTAATGCTCCACTTCTGGGTCCAAACTCCTGTTGTATCCGGTACTTTTTACCATACGGACTCTGAGAGACGAGGCAGTCCAAGTAACTACAAAACAGTGCTGATTTATTCCATGAACACAGGTAAAAATTAACATTACACGCTCAGGCATCTTGCACCCCCAAACTGCACGCAGGCAGATGAAAGATGAAAGACCCCAAACCAAACCAGGCCTATACATTTATCTCTTCGGTTGGGCTAGCCCCATACTACACAGGAACGCCAAACCATGATGTGTCTCTGTTGCCAGCTTTGCAGCTGGTCATAGCAGTAGTCAAAACATGAAGTAAATCAATGTGTGAATGTGTGTGTCTGTTGATTAAGTGGTGTGTATCTAAAAACATTCTCACAGACTTCTAGTGACATGTCATGACTTAAACATAAGAACATATTATGGCTAAGGCTACAGTTATACACGTCATAATAATAATATTAAACACCCTGTCTGCTGACAGTCATCAACTCTTCTCTCTAGTTATCCTTGACCAGATGTACCCTGTAGAAACTCATAAGCATGCCTAAGCATTTAACAGTCTAACTAGACATCCTATCTCCACTAAACATTTCTAATACATAAAGTATCTA
>NW_018128335.1:152723-155330 GCF_001952655.1 Monopterus albus
CCGAACAGTAAAAGTTATGCCTTTCTTCTCAGCTAATGTGATCAAAGCTGTGTTTTAACTGTTTTAAATGGGTCACGCTGGCAAGGCGTTTCCACTGATGTGAGACCTGGGGGACATATCGGAGGATGTGATCGTGTACCGTATTCACATTTTGACTATTACGTTCTTATCACATCACATAATTCTAGATCTGATTTTGATAGACTATTTTAATTCTTATCATAATAGACTATTTCACGCACTGATGCCTTTTTTACTCCCATGCAGCTGTGATGAGGTAAAATTGGTTTGTTATGCACATATTCTCAGTGTGCCTCACTGTGCAGCAGCCACAATTTTATTGTGTTTTGTCTTGTCTTTTCTTCTTTTTTGTACTTTCACTTTTGTTCAAACAGCAATGCAGGTCTACTTCTTCTTGCTGTATCTTCAAACACGCATGTACATGCATACACACAACAATACACACACGCCACAAAGGTTAATAGCTGTTGCAGTGGTGACAATCACTGATGATTGTCCACTGGAGCACAACTGCTGTCTCTTCTAATCTTAAACACACAGTCAACACGCACACATGTAGTGAGATGATGTCTGTTGGGTTTTTCGTCGATGAATCTGTCAGTTGGTAATTTCTCACTCAGTTAAAAGGTAGACAGAGGGAGGAAATGACTGAAAGTATTAAATGAAGCTGCAAAGGTCAAAGTGTAAGGACCAGAGTGTGCTTCTGCTTTATCTTTCATTTCTTCAGCTTCTCTTACTCTTCTCAGCTCATTTCTGTCTCTGTGTGAGAGCGACATTCGGATGTTTAGCTGTCATACTGAAAGGCAAAAATAAGGATCTGCACACCTTGAAGATTTATTAGAAAAACTGCAACATTTTGATCATTAGATCTCCATTAGGCACCATGTGGCATACGAGACATCAACTAATAAATAAAGTTCCATCAGTAATCTGCATGATTGGAGATCAATCAACTGACAGCAAGAGCCGGTCACAGTTAAATCATTAAGTAATCCCCAAAACCACTGAAAAAATATATGTTCATAACAGTAGGAAGCATTTTTTAAACACTTTTATGGGAAAAATATATAGTTCATTTTAATAGCTAGAGAAAACTATAGTAGAAAAAAATATATAAAATCATTCAAGCCATCTACACCTGGTCAACAACGTGTACATGTCATATTCCTATAGTATACAAAAGCAAGAGCATGCAGTGTGTTGTGCACGTTTTCTTTTCATTCATATTTTTTGATCCAGCACCTGCTCAAGAATGGTTTTGGACGTGCATGTCCCACCTGTTGTTTGTTAGCTGCCCTGCTGAGCCTCTGTAGCTCCTGCAATGTTTCCACTTTCACGTCTCTGCCACCTCAACTTTTCCTCGTCCTTATCCTCACCTTACTTTAATGTCATGTAAAACTCTCAGAGTTGAGTCTATAGAGATACTAGTCAGGGAAACCTCCAATGAACATCACACCGATTAGTAAAATATACGCGGTGATGGATGTACTGAATTACTCTTAGTACTGTGATGAAGTAGAGCCTTCTCATCCCAGTTTATATAATACACACACTCTAAATGAAGCAGAGGCAGTTGAATCACATCAAGGATGAGTTAAGACACTTTTTAAAGATGCTTTTCAACTTATTTCCAAACAAGCAAATATAATCCTTAACTTTTATGCTATCATCAACCTTAATGACCCAGTCTCTATCAACAACTTAACCCATTCTTTACATCCTGATCTACCTTGGCTTGTCCTGTTACAAAAGGCAGCCCTAGGAGCTAAAATAAATAAAGCTCAGACAAATTCTGGCTTGGAAGGCCAAGGTAAATATGTTCTATCCCCTAAACAATGAAGATGAATTGATTCAGGCAACGGTACACCTACCCATCCTTGCACGGTTTTATCTATCTCCCTCCAAAAGAGGGACAACATTGCATGGTTGAAGGTGACTTCATGTCTTTTACATTTCCAGCACAAACTGTTTTCTAGTAAACCCACTTTATGTAGACAGACAGGTGTAAATAATATCAGTGAAATATCTTATGTGTAAATTGTATTACTGTCCAGCTGTCTGACTAAACTACAGTGTCTGATTTATTTTACAGATTAAACTGAGGTTTTGATATGATGTAAATGTTTTATCAGTTATCAAACCAGCCAGAAGCAGACCTTATTCCCTACTTTTATAGCTGGGTCATTTCAAACAGATGAGTAGGCCTGTTTATATTTTGAAGTCTTCAGCATTTTTCTTTATGAATCCACAGAAAATCTGAAGTCTCAGTGCAAGTGTAGCAGTCTGGAGTACAAATCCCAGACTTTGGATCAAAAGAGGTTAGGCCATAATGGTAGAACAATTATAACCTATAACAATGTATGTGCATTGTAGTCACCGCCAGGGTGTCTGGGATATGTCATAATGTGTTATGTTAGTCGCTGCCCCTCTGACAGCTCATGTCAATAGGTGGGTGATACAGCTGTCATCATATTGTGGTGTGAATGAGCTTGGCTCGACTGTGTGAGGCTGTATATTTGTACTGTGTGTGTGTGTGTGTGTGTGTGTGTGTGTGTGTGTCTCTGCAGTCCCAGACGGACGCACAGA
>NW_018128335.1:155386-184453 GCF_001952655.1 Monopterus albus
CCCAGACGGAAGCCCAGAGGACAGATGGTGGGTTCAGACGCAGAATGACACACCGTAACCAAGCGATTACACACTCAATGACTCCCCCTGAAGAGAGAGAGGGGGCCAGGAGGGAGAAGATGGGGAGGAAAAGAAGTGGGGAAGAGTGATAGAGGAAGAAGATGGGGAGAGAGAAAGAGGCCAGAAGGGTGCGAGCAGATCAATGCATGGGAAATGTGGGATATCTGAGGAGAGGAGAAGAGGAAGGGTGTCGAGTTTTCCATTTACAGAGGAAAATGTGTAGACATAAAAACTGGGAAGTGAATGATGAAGAGGAGAAGAAGATAAAAGAATAAAACAAGTTGAAATGAACGATGAAAATGGGGAAGGTGGGGGGTGTCTGGAGAAGTGGGGTAAAGGGCCCTGCACCATTAGTGAGGCAGACGAAGAGGTGGCGAGCGGGAGTAATGGGTGGATAGAAAAACAGAGGTCTTTGGGGATACCGGATTACATGATAGCCAATTAGAGTGAAGGATGTTGGAAAGTCCCCTGATGAAACTGATATGTGATTGGCTCAGGGTTTATTATGCTCACTGAGGTATTGTTTCCTCTTTAACACACCCAGATGCACACATACACAACCACTGGTCAGGTGTGGTATTCTTAAACTGGTGGTGTTTTTTGGCACATGATATTGTGTTGTTGTGAATCTGACCTGTTTTATTTCCTGTGTCTTATTGCGTCATTGTTTGTGTTTATCATGTGATTTCCTGTAAACCTTCATCACAGTTTCCCAAAGATTTGCTGGTATTTAGCTGTTAATTACTTGGAAACTTCCAAGAAAAGCTATTTAGCAGTAATGATAAATGAGAAAGTGTTGGCTAGTTGCTACAGTTATTAAGCACCTGCTTTGTTATATTATAGCTTTAATAAAAAAATAAACTGAAATCATGTAGCATGTAAGACACAGTTTCTAAACAGAAGTCTGACTTTCTTAGAAACATTTTTACATTAGTTTTTTTCCTTACTTTGAACTGTCACATGCCATCTTGGTAAATAAATACTCATTTATAAATATTCATTTAACTGACATTCCTACTGCAGACTAGTTTCATTGCATCTACCTGTAGGTGTCAGCCGCACTGGAAATTCCTTAATTTTATGTTAAACTGTGTGTAAAAAAACAATGTGCTATAAAATTTCCCTGACATACTTCGATTTGTTTATTTACTATTTTTCATTTACCTATATAATTTTCTAGGGTTTTTTTTTTTAGCTGAACATGTTGAGCAGGTACATAATAGTACCAGACTGTGTGTAAGCCTTTCTAGGAAACATATTTAACAACTAAATAAGTTTCCACAAAGTTACAGCAAATTTAATTCAATGAAGTGCTGCCTAACAATGTCACAACTTGTGTAATGACTGCTCATGAGGATGTCAGCTGATTTTTCAGACTGTAACCTCTACCTACAAAAACACTGTTTACAGCAAGGGGGTAAACCAAAACTGACACACACACACACACACACACACACACACCACCACTGGAGTCAAGCCTGGCCCAGGTCAGGTCAAGTAGGATCATGGGAAACCATTCCTGTGGCCCTTCTCACCTTTTTCATCTTGGAGCGTCTCAAAAACATCCCAGACATGGTGCTCTGTCCTCACCTTCTCTCCCTCTCTGTCTGCACACAGACACACTCCAACACTCACCTCGGTCCTTCCTCCCTCCCCAACTCTAAAGCAACAGTAGCTTCAGCGGAAATTGTCATGATACTGTGCAGCAACTCCTTTAAATGGCTAAAATAATCAAGTAGAGTAAGTTTTTTTCAAGACTCAATTTCCCATGGCAAAACTAAAACATCTAGCCAACTAGAGAAGAACTACAAACATCAATATACTATGCTTAACTTAACTTATCCATTTAAAGGTGGCTTATTAGCTATAGTATTCCCATCTTAAAACAGTTTTCAACTAAACTGAGCTTAGTTTTAACCCATATGGACGTTTCCAACCTAAGAAATAGCCACAGTACTTCTTTATAAATTTTGGCAGAAGCAGTAATGACAAGGCCTTTCCCTTCTTTCATCCTGCTGCACAACCTCTGTGAATGTGTAATTCCAGCCCCATGTGGCCTTGTGAAGCTGAGCTATTTACAGACTGAGGGATTAGGAAGATAGCTCTTATTAAAACTGAGTCCTCATCATTTGACTGTCATTTTGTTTAATCATTACTAAATAGACTCATTAAGTTCCTCCTCTAAAGTGTTTCCCTTCAAACTCTGTGGCTTTGATACGTTGCACACACACACACACACACACACACACACACACATACACATTCAAATATATAGACACAGTACTTTGACCCGGTCTACTGAAGAGACTTTTATCAAATGTAATTTATCAGCTTTATAATACGACCAGGATTTGTGATACAGTTTGTTCTCCATGAAGGATTAGTTGTGTCTGTGTGTGTGTAGAGTGTTGTACTAGGGCGCTGTACTGAAAGGGCATGTTCCTTTGGTGTGCAACCACAGATTTATGAAATATGTTTTTTCCCAAACCTTTAATAAATTGAATGTTACACCCCAGAGAGCAACAGTACGTGCCACCGTTTTTGGCTGTCATATTTATGCAACCTAAGAATGGCTTGTTTACATGTTTTTTAATTTAATGATCAAATGAAGTCCAGGACAGACTCGTGACTTTTAAATAACTGGTCTTGAAGTCAATGACTCAAGTGAAGTTCTTGAAAGTTATCTTTTTATGTCAAAACATTTGTGATGTCCAGCTCAGCGAGTGGTTCTGTGCGACTAACAGTCGGGTGATCAATCAAGAGTGAAATATCTCAGCTGCTACAGGAAGGATTGTTTCAGAGAAAACTGCAAATGTCTTATATTGATCACCATATAATACAGAAATGATGAGGCAACTTACAGTATGAGGAATATTGAAGCATCCATAACAGTTGTTTTTACAGCAGTACAAGGCTTTAGTCCATCGATCCCATCGGTCACATGACCATCACCCTGCAGATTGCAGCCTTGTCAGTCCTGAGTGTCATGATAAACCTGCCAAAAATCACTCTGTGTAGGTTGCAGCCTTGTCAGTCCTGAGTGTCATGATAAACCTGCCAAAAATCACTCTGTGTATGTTAGCTAGTGGTTAGTGACGTTCTTGGCTCCCAGAGGATGAATCCTGATGACTCTGGTGATCCTGACTTTTCATCTAGATCCACTATGAGCTCAACATTTGTGGTTTTTAATTAAATATGTCAATAAAGAAAGTGAAGGTTCGTCACGCCCTGTTGAATGTTGGGATGAGGGCACCATTTCTTGAGGTAGGCGTTGTACTTACCTGCATACATTCTTGTTTTGTTTGGCTAAAAAGTTGCTTAAATCGTTTAGATATCACTTTACTGACTGTGGTAATTCAAGATGGATAACCTTAGCTGACCGTAGCTAACTCGTAGCAGACCTATAGATCTCATCTATGAGAGGACAGACTGAAAAATGACTGCACACTGATCTGAGCTCTTGATTCAGGAGCTAACGGTAGATAGCAGCTGCTGGCAGATGACACAAACACGGTAGATGAATCTATTCCTGTCATGTCTGTGCTCAAATTTAACATTAAAGTGAACATTTGGAGGGAGTTGTATGTAGCTTTATGGGATAGTATTTTTTAGACTTATAGGTCTATGTATTATACATATCTATGATGGCTAATGATCGTAATGCTCCAACACCATGGCACATTTACCCAAAATTCATCACAACATGATGTCATCTTCACATTCCCTATTGGTTTGCCATGAAATTTGCTACACACATTCATGTTGCCCTCACATGACAAATTCTAATTACTTAGACAAACTTTATCATGCTAACATGCTCTACGCAAATGGTAAATAGGTAACCATCAGCATGTTAGCAAATCACTGTTAGCATGTTAGCATTGTTGTGCCAGAGTACTGCCTCACAATGCAGTTAACTGAGCTCATAGCCATTAATTTGCAAATGTAATCCAAAGCTTGAATGTAGCATGCTTTTAAAAGTGCGTTATATAATGGCTGTCTTTATTATAGTAAATGTAGCATAGTAACAGTATATTTTAGGTTAATAACAGAGGCCCCTTGTCCTCCTCTTCTCACCTTCCTCAGCCCTCAAATATTTTTATGTTACTCAGACCTCTATTGTCCTCACCTGTCCTCTCTCCTTTCTGTCACAGCCAAAACAAGTCGTTGATGGCTAATAGATTTAGCCACTATCCTGGTGGAGAGACAATGAGAGAACCATCAATTTATCCACCGTTTAACTGCTCCAATCTAACCTCCATAAACGCACCCAGTGAAACTCATTTCTGTGTTTCCTCGCCAATCTGGAAAGCTATCATCTAGCTAATCTTGGGCTTTCAATTCGCCAGGGGGAAGGGGGAGTCAGACCAATCCCGGATCTCAGAGATGATCTGTTAGCCCAGTGTAAATGTTTATAACACAGGGAAATCTCCAAGGTTTATACATTGATGCACATGCACATGTGCACATCCAGTCATACACACACACACACACGCACACGTTACTTTTCCTTTTTTCCTTTCTGTGTCTTTCTCTCTCCGGGGCATTTACAGGGATGTGAAAGCTGTTATTGGGCAGGTCAGTGGAGTGGAACTGTCAGATAATAGGCTAGTTACTGTGGCAGCACATGAATGAGGGATGGAACAGAGGATGGAGACAGAGGGAATAGAAACGCTCAACTCACTCCTTAATCAGAAGGTAAACTGGAAATCTGGAGAGTTTAGACTCCCTGCTGAAGGGGGGTGGGGGGTGGAGCGGGTAAGAAAAGTAAATGAGTGAGTGAGCGAGATAGTAGACGACAAAGGGAAGAGGACAGAGGAAATCTGAATGGGCATGGAGCAGAGATGAAGAGAGAAAGAGAGCTTATTACTATTCCCAGGGAGCCAGGTGTTTATTTTGCTATTTGTAAACGCTGGTTTCATTACCCAGAGTTCAACAGGAGCAGGCTGAGCTGCAGCTGATTCAAGGTCAGACTAATCAGACAGCCAATAAGAAGAAATACAGAAGAGGGAACATAAATTATGTAATGCATCCTGTGCACTGCTCCTGCCCCTCCCTCCTTGCCATTTCCTATCTGCCTCTGGTCCTCCTCACGCCATCTCCCCTCTCTACCGCCACCTCCCTACATCTCCATCGCTTTGTGGTCCACAGGGAACAAAACACATCAGACTGTCCCCCACTCGCTCTGATGGAGACTGACAAAGTATGCCTTGTCAGTTGACACTTGTTTGTATGCCTGTGTACAGACATACAAACTAGTATGTACCTTTAGTTTGTTTGATGCATTAGCCATCACTCTGGAGAACCTCTTTGCTGCATATATACACTTATTTTATGTGGTCCGTTTACCATGTTCCCACAATGTCAACTGTTGTCCACCAATGTACACTGGTTACCCGTGTCCTTCAGAGTTAAATTCAAGGTGCCTCTAAGGCATTGAATGGTCTCACCCCAAGCTACATCACTGATCTTTTAAAGCTTCAGACTCCATCTAGGGCTCTCAGGTCTGCCAACCGATTACGTTTTACCAGTTGCAAACTCTAAGCTGAAAAACAGAGGAGACCGTGCTTTTTTCTGTTGTAACCCCTAAACTCTGGAATGCCAACGTGTGAGGATGGCGCCCTCTCAAACTGTTTTAAGTCTTATCTTAAGATGCACTTTTATTCATTAGCTTTTGGTTCTGTATGAGAATTATTTAGCGGATTCTATTTGTTTTCTTATTAGACTTGTGTACTTTAAGCTGCATTGTTGTCAGCGGCTTCAACAAGACAAACTACACATGTCAACACTCCAGAGCTCAATTAAACCACTCAACACAGGCTTGGAGAGACTGAGACTGCACCCGCAAGTGTGAATTATATTTGATTATATTTGGTATGTGAGGGTATCTGTGTGCATGTGGGTGTATAAGATAAGAAAAGATAAGCAACGCTTTTTTTTTCCCTTTGGACGTACACGTGACTGTATGTGGTATTGTAATAATCACACATTCTTTTGATGTCCTGGACTTGAAAAAGACTCTCAACAGGGTTGTTCTTCAAACTGTTAATCTCTCAAAGGTAGTGAAGAGGAGGAAAAGAGGCAGGAGGAAAAAAGAAGTGAGTAGGGGCAAGGAAGGAAATGGGGAAAGAAAGATGAGGAGGATGGAGAGCGGTGATGGATGAGGAGATCAGTGAGGAAGGGGACAGGCTCGTGACAAGATGGAGGGAGAAGAGGGTAGAAATGGGAAAATGAATGAGGAAAAGTGATAAGAACTCTTTGCTTTTGAACTTGAACAGCTTAATTTGAAATGTCAGCCCCCCACCACCCCCCCACCCCACACTCCCTCTCCTCAGGAGTCCCTGTTGTGCAGTAGTGTGGATTAAAATAATTAAACAGGCTCTGTTTTAATTAAGACAATAAAGCCAGGAGTCTCTTGGTAAGACCTGAGAGAGATTGAGAGAGAAAGCAAGGGAGGGAGGGGGGGAGGTGAGGGAGGCAGATGATAAAGAAGTCTAACGAGAGAGGCGGGATGATAGGAAGTACAGAGGGAGATCCATTATCTTCACTGCCTATCTATCTTGTCTGTTTCTAGGCCTTAGATTGCATTATCACAGTCTAAATACTTATGTATGTGCTGTCCTACATGTACCAAAACCGCTGTGTGTGTGTGAACAATAGATGTAGATGT
This sequence comes from Monopterus albus, assembly GCF_001952655.1. NCBI lineage: Eukaryota > Metazoa > Chordata > Actinopteri > Synbranchiformes > Synbranchidae > Monopterus > Monopterus albus. Next base: position 162,117 of record NW_018128335.1, read on the forward strand.
GTAATGACTGAGGCCTGTGTGTGAGCATGAATGTAGAAATGCGTTTATATTACTTTTCCCTCCGCCTTTGCAGTATGCATGTTTGTGTGTCCCTGTGTAGCATGTGTGTGTGTGCACGCCTCTTTATTTCGTCTCCCTCTCAGCCCGCTAATGAAATATTTATTTATTTCTCAGAGCGAGGGCGCCGGGTGGCGAGAAACTCAAATGAAATGTCATATCTCATAGTGTCTCCTCGTGAGGAGGGGGGGCAGAGGGAATAGAGGAACAGAATTGCTACTGAATGATATACGGAGAATTCAGAGGGGAGTGATTACAGGACGAAGAGGGAGGGGATGTAAAGTGTAGGATGGTGAGAGAGACAGGGAAGAGGGGGGAGAAACAAGTCATTCATCTCACATCATTTATTGCTGTGTGTGTGTCGTGTTGCTTCTCTGTCACATCATCAGCCTGCGGTTCTGAGCATCAGATGTGGAGCTCTTGACTGGTGTGCCCACTGTTTGCCGTGGTCCTCACACAAACACTAAAGTGAGCAGCAACAGTGTTTTAACACAGCCCATGCAGACAGACCAGAGGGACCAGCCACTGCTTATCTAGCAGTAGCTGTTATCATAGCACTAAGAAGACACACACAAGCGCACACTGGGCCTTGCCACCAACCTGCAGGAGATTAGAATTTCTTAATCTGCTCTCAACCTGACTCGTATTGCACAGATATGCACTAACACACACTGTGCTGCTTTCTAACAGGAGACGGCAACCTGGAACACACAGCGTTACATGACAGACCGAAGGTGTCAGTGTAGGCTCCTTTCCAGTGGTCCTGCTAGGTTTTCTACTACTGGAAGAAGATCATGTGAAGTGCATAACACAACTATCCTTTGAAAGACTGTAAAACTTTTTACAGCAAAGGGGAAATGTATATAAAAAATGATGTGTAATATAATGATAATGATAATGAATTTATAAAGTTGATCAGTCATCCTGCTTGTTTAGGGCGGCACGGTGCGCAGTGGTTAGTGCTGTTACCTCACAGCAATAAGGTTCCGGGTTCGAGCCCTGGCCAACCTGGGGCTTTTCTGAGTTGTCCCTGTGTCTGCATGCGTTTTCTCTGGGTGCTCCGGCTTCCTCCCACAGTTCAAAGACATGCAGGTTAAGTTGATTGGCGACTCTAACTTAGACTTCATCTGGAAGTTTAGCATGCGTGTCGTCAGTTGGGTGGCGACTGATGATTCAGTGTGGCAATCCATAACGGGAGCAGCCAAAAGCAAAAGAAGAAGTTCAGTCATCCTGCTTGTTTTCTGTACCTAACCCCCTTCCGGTTGTGCACACCCATTCATTAATCTGATAGCAGTTTAACATGAAGAACTCGTGGCTGCTTAAGCACCCGGGTCACTGTTCCAGACCAAGTAACATTTCTGCATTACTTTAAACACAACACATCTGAATGAATCCAGTCACATGAACAGACAGTGATGAAAAGAAAAAACTGATACTGTATCACACACTTGCAAAAAGAGTCACAATAAGCTCTTTGCACAAATGGCCTGTGCATTTCTTTTGATATGAAAGGACAGTCACGTTGGACAGTCTCCAGTCTACCCAGTTCAGAATGTCTGTCTGGAGAAATATCAGATCACAGGCCCACAAAAAAAAAAAATCCAATACCCACTGTGATCTATAAGAAAACACCAGCATAATGAATTGCAAAGGTAACAGTGAACATGGTAGCATATTAGCCTGCTGGGGTTAGTAGCTCACTACCCCTGTCAGTCACGTGACCCATGTCATGCAGGTCGTAGCAGGCCCTCAAGAGTCACAGTTCCCCTGAGAGTTTCTTAACACAACCATATCTTCTCCCTGAGCTTTTCTCATGACCCTATGTGTCTGCTGCAGGTGCAAAAACACACCAGCAAACAAACAAACTGTGAAAACAAACGCAGGCTAATGACAGGACAGCTGCACTCTGCTCACCAGGGTTCTCTCCATTAAGAGTTAAAAGCTTCTTTATGACTTTCCCTTAAGGAGTTAATGTGTCAGAGAGTGAGAGTGGAGGTGTGTCTTCAACGCTTTAGCATTTAATATGGCACATGTCTGAGTCCATTTTCCATCTGCTCTGAAGAAGCACATACAAGTTCAGCACTAAAACAAAGAAAAAAAGAACACATTAAGCAGTTTGTTACCCGCTTGCAGAACACAAAGTGTGCATTTGAAATGGAGTATAGTGTATTTATTCTGTCCATCTTTTTCATTATTGTTTTCCACATTGGCCTTTTCTGCATTTACGTTTATTTTCTCATCATATTATCAAGCTAAAATGCATAAAGGTGCATAAAATTGTAAGCTGTTTGTACAGACCTGAAAACTGTAAATATTCAGACTCCAAGCAGCAAAAGAGCAGAACCAAAGAAAGCATTTGGAGCTGCCCCTCTGCTCTGTTCAAAATCAGAAGAGAGGAGCTGATTAGGACATAGAGGTATAAATCAGACCAAATACACTGGGTTGTGATTTTCTCTCTGTCTTTATTAGTGCTTGAAAAACACTCCACCCTCTAGGACGTTAACATTTCAGTCTGGGATCTGCAATAAAATACAGGGGCTATATTTGGGGCTAAAGCATCAGTCTGAAATAAATTTTGCAGGTGAGAATATTGTTGCACTGTACTCAGGCTAAAGGCAAGAAATGGGACTGTCATACATACTACATTCAATATAAAACTCCCATCATCCTCTGCTGCGGGCCAGCCTTAAAACTATGCCAGTCAGCGACTGACACTTCCTGCAGTTGGAGAAATTGTTGGCAGAGAAGTAAGGTCTATCAGTTCTTTGGTTGGATCAGGCTGTTCCTTTATTTGTTTTACATTCATTCTGACCTTTGAAGAATAAAGGCAGATACACAAAGAGTTCTACAAATCTTTGCTCTGATACAGCTGAAGTTGACCAGCCATTGCTTTTTTTACAGCTAGCATGTAACTATAGGCACTTTCAGACTGGAGGAACTTTTTCATAGGTCTTAGAAATGTTGGACAAAGTACCCCATTTTTTGTGTGCTTGCACATCTGGATCTGAGAACAATAACAGATCTTAGAATGCTGTTTTGAGGGTAGGTGCTCTCCAAGCGCAATAGGAACCATGAGTGATGAGCGTGTACGTTGATTGCAGTATCGCTAACTGCCATTTTTTTTAAAAACTGTTAGCCATGTAAACAATAGCAGTCAACCTTTAGTCTTAATTTACTTCAACGTTCCTACTGTTTTTGCAAATGTTGTTCTTGGGGGAGCTCCCCAGTGGGGTAGTGCGTTGAACTAAGTCCCTGGAACTGTTTGCTTTGAAGACACCTTATATGTACAGTATTTTTGGGAAGGCATTGAATATAAGTTATAAATCTATTTAAAAAATATGGAGTGGAGTCTATACTGGCTGTTGATTAAAACTAGATTACCATTTTGACCCTGATATAAGACAATATTTGACTCTTAGGTCAGAAAAGGTGGGGGTCAAAGTATATTTCAGGAGTAGCCAATTACACATTCACAACATTAGATATTCTTTTTGAAAGGAGCGAGTACCAGGAGAAAGTGTTGAATTATGTGTTTGTAGGTTAAATGCCACTAGCCTAGCAAGTGTTTTTGAGCCCATTAGTGAGTGTTTAAGAGTCAGTCAGCCCTAAAAGTGTTTCATTAGCCCAGGTTAACCTGCAGGAGTTTCTGAGGGCCAGTGTCTCCTGATGTCCTTCCTGCAAAAATGAATAACCCGGTAGAAAATCTGTCAAGCAGTGAAGAAGGCAGTCTAAAAGATGTTAAATGTCAGTGAAAATCATTTTGTCCACTGAGTCTGACAGCAGAGTGTGTGGAGATGTGATCGATAGACCAGCTACACGAATGTGGGTTTTAGATATTACTGAATTTCATGTGAGAGAGAAGATTTCAGAGACAAAGACTCTTTCTTGGATTTTTGGTTTCCTATGCTCAGAAAGACTTTTTCTCAGACAGATGTTGGAGAAGGGGGTGTCAGCCTAGAACCAGGGACACCCTATACATCTAAAATGCCACTACCGCTCCTATACTTCTAGGAGCAAGACTCAGAGACTGAACAACCACGTGATGTGTAATTGTTTTCTTAGCCATTTTGTGTCTGTTTGTGTTCATTTTGTATCTGTTTGCAGTCATTTTTGTATTCATTTTGTATCTGTTTGCAGTCATTTGAACTTGTTTTGCATTTCGTTTTACTTCGTTTTTGCTGTTATTGTTGTTTTGCATCTCCTTGTTGTTGTTTTGTGTCTTTTTGACGTTCTGCATATATCTGTAGTCATTTTGCTGCCTATGGGGTCTTTTCTGCCTTTTTTTTTCTTTTAGTTTTTTGTATTTATGTTATTTAAATAGTTTTATATGTCCTTGCAGTTGGTTAGTTTTTCTAATTTTGTGGCTTTTTGTAATCAGTAGAAAGGTTTACAGTCCTTTCACGGTTCTGTGATCTGGGGGCCCCTGAGCTCTTTGGGCCCCGAGGCCTGTGCCCAGTAGGTCCACTCAGTAATCCATCCATGACCCTATAACTGGGCCAATACTGTAGGATTGCTTTCAAGCTAGGCAACTCAATTTGGTTAAAGTTATGTAAAAATTATGGTCTAAATATTAAAACATAAGATTACATTTACATTTTAGTGTTTGACAAAAACCACCATCTTTTCCTAACAAAGCCTTATATTCACCTATGCCTAAGAATGTGGGACACAAGACATAAATCCATCTCTCAAGTGTCAGGTTCATACATCCACCCTGACCCTGTGTCCTTCCCTGGGACCACTGGATGATATAAGATTGCAGCACTTCCTGGACATAATGTAGTAAATGAGCACTTCTTTTGGAGCATTAAGGCCTTTGTCATTAAACCTCAATACTCTACAGACTTTTTAATGCACAGAATTCTGTTGAATGAGGAGCCTTTGTACAGTCACTCTGAGCACAGAGATTAGCTTCTTCTTGGCAACTTTGTTAGGGCAACTTTTTCATCTTTTTTTATGAAATCAGCCTCTGAGGTGAATTCCCAATCTACTGTAGTGACTCTTTTGTATTAAAAAAGACACAACAATCTTCATATAACAGTGCTACTTGAAAGGAGGTGAGATTGAAATGTTCAAACCTGCTGTTTGGTAAAACACAGTACAGCATGTTGCTTTCTGTTTGTTGACATATGCTGGTGTCTGTGCTTACCTCGTAAATAAAGTGAGGTTAGAATACAGACGGCTGGCCTCAGTCTGGTGTGTACGAAGGCTGCAGAGCTAGTAATAACAGCAGGCATGTGGGAGTGTTTAATGGAGAGGGAAGTAATTTGCGCTTTTTAATGATGATTAGAGGCGGAAATTGGCTGAGATTTACAGTGTCACTCACCACTGAGACAGAGGAGGGAGAAAATAGAATAAAGGCCTCTAAACTGTCTGATGCTCATGTGTGCATGTGTGCGTATATGTGTGTCTGTGCACAGGTGTGAGACAGAGTGAGACCCGTAACATACGACTGACCTCCCTCACAACACCCATCCACCCACACATCTCTACTTCCAGAGGAAATGTATCACTTAAACCAAGTGCAGCTCAGCTCACAGAACCTAATGAATCTGGACTCAATTTTACGCCTAACTGCCCTTCCAACTGACACACATGCTCTCGCTCACTCTCTCACAAATACACACTTAATACTGAGGCAATCTTACCTATGGCTGGGTGGCAGTCTTTGTAACATAAAGAGGAAACTGGAAAAGTATGATTATGGCACTGATTGGCAGAAGAGTCATTTCTCAGTCGTTTCTGTCCTCTCATCAACACTTTATTCTCCTTTTGACCTTTCTATTATCCAATGAAAACCTCCTGACATGCAACTATCTCTTCACGGCCCTTTCTCTCTTTCTTCAACTCTTGGTGCTCCATTTTTTTCTCCACTAGTTGCACTGTTTTCCAAATTAATAGTGTGATGAAAAGTGAAGTGGAGGAGTAAAAGGAATTTGCTGAAGTTAGTTTAATTATGCACAAAACACAAAGGGTCTTGTCCATGCTAATGTTTTACCTACAAAGAATGCAGGGTAGTTAGCCTGATGCTCAGGCTGAACTGGTATTTTGTTTACAACTAAATTATGCAGCTTGGCATTGACTTCTTGTTAAGTGTTTGTAGAAAGACTATTTATTTCCCCAGAGAATAAGAGAGACAGGTGAGGATATGTCATTTTCAACTGGTTTAACTTGTTTGTGTATCTGCTAGCCTAGCCTAGCCTTTAGGGTAGGCTAAACAGTAATGACTATACAGACTGATCAACACCCTAAAAACACTGTTGGCAAAAAAAATGTGCCACCTATATATAGCTGGCACATTTGAAACTTTTTTTAAATAAACACTTCTATTGAAAATGTGAAGAAAATAGAATATGACGAATACTACTAGCTAACTTTTCACACAGCTAGCTAGCAAAGATTAGTGAGCCAGCATAACCAGACTGTGGCCTGCACTACAGAATAAACAGATCAAATGTGCTTCATTTATGATGACCTTTTATCATCAAGCAGTGGTTAAAAACAATATCAAACTACCTGCCTGCCTGTCTGTCTATCTGAATTCCTGTTTATATTGGCTCATTTTCTGTCAAATTGCTGAAGTGGTTACTACGAGTAGTTGCCAATTTGTTTTGTAGATAAAAAGAAATCTGACAAAGCATGGTATCATCACCACAGTCTGTCAGCCATGGTACAGTCATCAGAGCAACACCAAACCTTTTTGAATCACTGCCAAAATGTGAGATGAGGGTGGCGTTTAAGAGGTGTACAGTTCTCTTCAAAAGCACTGTGGTATTTATTAAACAATGCGTCACCTTTTAAATGTTAGGCTAGGCTAATTGTGAATATTTCAGAACAATCTCCTCAGTTTGGTCAAAACAAGCCGGGTCCATGCTGAACCAGTCGTCCACCCCCACTGAGGGCTCTGCCAGTTTTGAGTGAAAAGCTCTTCAAAATTTTTATAGAAAACATGACATTTAGTATGAAATCACTCCAACAATTCTGATCATAGATAACAACTTGAGAGGAGAGCAACCCTTGAAAGACAGGTCTGTTCTGGTTCATACAAAAATCTCTCTCACACACACACAAACACAAATCACGTCACATACATTTTGTAATTCTGAAGATGAGCTGTGCAGCTTTTTTTTTTTGGTGAAGAGCTGTAGCATGCATTCCTCTATTAAGATATGTAAATTCATAATCTCTCAAAAGACCGTTTTTACATCCATTTCTGTCTGTCATTCAAACGGTCTTCATTCTTTTTCCCCTCTCTGGCTCGAGGTTTGTGTGTCTGTCTTTCTGCCAGCCCCTCTTTCCTCTGTGCCTCCATCCAAACAGCAAACGCCAATGAAAGACAGTTGTCTCGTCTCTAAAGGCCAATTGTCAGGCATAATTACCATCAGAGAATTAGAGGTCGAAAATGCAGATTAGATTAGAGCATGTGCTTTATTATTTCCTCCTCTTTTTACAGTGTTCCTTTTTTTCCCATTATTATAAAATTAAAGAAGAAAGAAATAAAAACAGAGTGCAGAAAAACTGTGAGGAAAAAAGAATCGGCAAGAGAAGGATAATACTTTGCATTAGGGCCGCAGCTAAAGATTATTTTAATCAATTGATCTGTTAATTTTCACAATAAAAAGTGTAATAAAATAGTCAAATGCCTCTTAACTCATTCCCAGGAAATTATATATAAGAGAGAAAAACAGCTAATTTGTACATGTAGAAAGCAGAGAATTAAACGATTAAATCAGCGCTAATCAATACAGTATAAATCTATAAAGAGCTCAAATCTGCAGCTTTGCTCTGCTTCATGGAGCTTTATGGAGAGTTTTGGTTCACTGTTTAGCAGAGTAGCCACATCTTTAGTGTTTAGGTTCACTCTCATCACATTCATTGCATTATTTTCAGCTGCTGCAGCTGATTTCAGTGGAAAAGCTGTAAAAACGCACTGTACACCACAGACTCACCACCGAACAGCAGACAGACACAGACTGGATGGTGGACATTTAAAGACTCAGATATTTCCCCCAGGACCTGGTGGAAGCCAAAGACAGAGATAAAACTGACTGACTTTTAAACTTAGATTCATCAGGCAGACACAAACCCAGCTACAAATGAATGATTGTGTTGCTTGTAGCTGCCTGATGTGTAAATAAGCAATTATTTTTTAACAAGATTACCAGATCATCATAAAAGGCTACGATATATATCAGGGTTGTTCTCTCTTTGCTCTTCTGCCCCAAGTAGCAAACAAAATCAGTTACTGCAGGTTCGATCAATCACCAAAATTGTTGACTGTTCATTTTCTGTCCATCGACTAATGGATAAATCAACTAATCATTCCAGCTCCTGAATGCACTAATGTTAGATATAGCTCAGTCAAACAATGGTATAATTATAGAAACTTGTGTGCACACACACTCTTATTGATTGACTGGTCAAACCTTCAATAAAGCTCCCCCCTCTGCAGCTGTTTGCCCACACAGGCACACAAACTGCATAGATGCCAGCTCACACACACTTACACTTTCTCTAAAGCTCCAACACAACCACAAACAAGCATAGCGAGATTCTGTTTGATAGAGCGAGGAGTAAAGCTTGATTTGGTTCCTTGGCACCCTGGAGTTTTGATCCTGTTCCCACTCTATGGCTATCCTCTGTCATTTTTGCCTTGCCAGCTCTGTCATTCTCTGTGTTACACACACACACACACACACACACACACACACACACAGAGCATGCCAACTGTTACACTATCCAAGCCAGAATGACCATGTGTTGCTGTATCCTTCTAATGTCTCCATCATAACAGCAGTGCTTCTAATAGCACTCGATCACTTCTATGACTCGACAGGTTTTTTCGTTTGCTTCCATTCTCCCTATTCTCTTTCGTTATTCAGATCAATAGTGGGCTAACATCATAAAAACGTAGCAGGTTGATCTTGACACACACACACGCACACACACACACACTAGAATCAACACAATAATTGAAATATTTTCAACCTGATTAGGTCTGGCCTGCTGGCTGGGTCGGTTGCTAGGGCTGTGCTCCCTGGTTGCTAGGGGGAGTAAATCATCTGGCATTATTTGATTTCTGTTCCAGATATGAAACCGTTACCGTGGCGATTAAATGTCTCACAGCTTAGACACCTTGAGGGGGAAAAGACTGAGGAATAATAGAAAAGGGAGAGAGACCGAGAGAGAGATTAAGTTGAGGAGGGGGTGCGGGAGAGAGAATCCTCTTGTGAGAAAGAAATATGAGAAAAGGTGAGAATGATGATGCCTAAATACAGGGCGAGAGTGTGTGTGTGTGTGTGTGTGTGTGTGTGGTATGTGAGAGAGAGAGAATAACAGGGTAATAATGATGAAATGTTTTCCTGCACTTCCATGTCTCAGTTGGCTGTTTTTATCTCCTGACAACTGACAGGTTAGTGTGTATGTGTGTGCACGTGCGACAATAAGGTGTTTATGCTAACATGCGTGCACAGTTTCCAGTGGGGCCGACAAGCATGCATCCCGGTGTGTGCGTGCTATGGAGCTGTTTGCACCGTGTTGATATGGAGATGTCTACAAAGTCACAGTGAGGGCGCAGGGACCCGCCTACACATGGGAGCTGTGGGCATCCTCAAATGTTTAGAAAACACAAACTGAACCAAGGACTCCCACTGGAACACATGTAATACACAGACGGAGGAGACGAGCAGAGAGACAAGAAAAGACAGAGTAAAAGAAAATGGCTGTTTTACTTGTTTTTTAACTTTTAACTACTTAAAATGGTTTGATACAAACACAGACATGTATAAATGTAGCTTTAATTCTAATTGTTTCTTTATGGACAGATTTTAAACCGTGTGCTTAAAATATATGTATACTTTATGCTTTCTCAGTACCATTTATTATACTTAATATTTTGTAAAAGACACACAATATACAATAAGTGCACATTTGTTTGTTCACATGTAGTGCTGAAATGTGTCTGTAGCAATTTTAATAATTGAAAGTCAGATGCGTCGATGTATGTAAAATACAGCAGGTGTATAAAATACAATCCAGGAAACATGTATGAATGTATAATATTGTGAGACTGGCATTAGGAACAATATTTATATCCTGCATTGGAACAAGAATGACTCTGTCCATGTTACAAAGTAATGTGCACCAGTGTGTGTTCATTGATTGGCCGGTGCAGTGAGTTGCTATCTGATGCTACTTTTTAATGGGGCGAAAGTTTATTCTGGAGCCCTCTGCATCAGGTCAAGTGCAGAACGAAGAGCATGTGGTAATGGGACAAAGCCACTAACAGTGATGCAGTGAGCTACATCACAATGTAAAATAAGTCACAGCGTTACTTTAATCACTCCTCTCTGGTACCTTCTGCCACGCTGGAGATCCAAGACATTTGTCATTGCCAAAGTCCCATTGGATGTGCACTGTGGAGGTCAGCATACTTGTGGCCAAAGTTCAGGTGTGCCTGTGCCAACACAGTGGTCTTATTGAAATAGAAAAGAAACTACATTTTATTATACAGTGCTAAAGTCACTCTGGGCATGGCTTTAATCTTGTTTACTTGTTCTTTAATCCGATTTTCCTGAGCTCACTACAGATGAAGGTTTCTATTCAGGCCATCCCATCTCCTGGAAATTACATTTATACACAACTAATTTGTAACAGCAAATACATTTAGAACCAAGACCAAATGATATTTTTATTAAAATAATGAGGAGGTGTTGATAATACAGTATCATTACATCATTTATTTTTGATCTTATGCACTGTAAAACCTTTTTTATGGTTATGCTGAGCCAGGGTATATACAAAACAAACATACTGCACAAATTTTATGTGGAAATGTTTAGTTTTTTTCTATGCAGCATTAGAATCTGGGGAGCTGTAAGAATTCACTCCTCTTCTCATCTTATGTATTCTGACCTCTCACAGGCTGCGTGAAGCCAGCAAGCCCTGTCTGATAGGATTACAGCAGTAAGTGCATGTATTTGTATGTATCTGTCTGTGACTGTCTCTCTGTCCCTTTCTCCCTCCCTCTCTCTCTGTGTGTGTGTGTGTGTGTGTACAGCAGTTTTCTTCTAACTGAGCAGTGAACATCATCGAGTAATATAAAGCTACTTGACAGATGGAGAGATGAAAATGAAAGAGGAAGAGAAATGATTGTGTACCACTCCACATGGAGAGCCCCCAGACTGTTTTCTGTCAAGCACCCAGAACAATTCTATATTTGATCACGGACCCCCTTTTGATAAGTTTGTGTCCTTACCCCGCGTCCACAATGTCAGCAGCCTGGCTGACGGTGTGGTCTGTCTGGATCAAGTGTAGCTGGTGTGAGAGGCTCTGGTTTCGACAGTGTAGTGGTTGAGTGCAGGTCAGTGTTGTGAGGCAGTTACACAATGACACAAGCTTCACTAGCAAGCTCTAATTAGGCACACTGTTATTAGACTACATGCACGTATTTGCTCCTGACAGAAGAGTTCCAAATTAAATAAAACATTAATTGTATAACTTTGAATGGGCAGAACTACTAACTTTTCTCAGCCAACAAGCTTGTTAACCTTCTGACCTTCCACACATCAGTCGCTCAGCTAAATCAGAACTTAATGGATGTGTTGATTGTGTTGTTTGTGATGCTAACACGAGGCATGAGAGCCAAATTGGAGAAGGCTTTTGTCTGTGGATTGACAGAATTATATAATTATATAGTGATATTACAGATGAGAACTGAAGAGGCTTCCTAAAGCAGCAGTGATGTTCAGGCATTCTTTGTAACCTATCATAAACCTGATTGAAGTGACTCGCAGTGTGTTACGCTGGTGTTTAATTTGCAGCATGGTTCACATTACAATGCTGGGTTTAAGTTTCTTTATTTGCTTACTTGCTCATTATGCAACTTGGATTAACCCTTTGCCTTGTGAGAAATCTCCTGTTCTTGATTTAAAAAGAAAAAAAAAGAATGACTACTTATTTTATTAGCTTTTCCACCTATAGAATGAGCAGAAGAGTTCATCTCTGGAGACAAATTAACATGAATATCTGATGGGTCATGCAGCACCTTGAATGCCATAGAAACCAAAAGCTAACACACAATACAAGCCAAAAACAACCTGTCTTACTGTGGTATCTGTGTGCTGTATATTTCCATATAAATGTCCTAGAGTGGTCCTCTGGTTTTCTGTTTTATTAGGATAATTATGGTAATATAAAACCGGTTACAATAATGAATACTTATCTCCTTACTGCTTTTAGATAACATCAAATTAAACATAAAATGTCACACATTAATGGAATGTGTCAATTATATTAACTGTTTTTTAACCATAGAGCTATGCCTCAGTAATTTCAGTGGATTATAAAATTTGTTTGACATTTGTTTTGTCGGATATTCAGTGTGTTTATATGCAATTAAGTAGATGGGTTACAGTTGGCTTTCTTCAGCAGGCTTAAACAAGAAAGTTAGTTTTCATATTCAGGCTGAGGGATTAGGTTTCCCCAGGTAGGCTTTTCCTGGTGGACACCAATTCCTCTGTCATGTATATGCACAAACGGGTTTCTAATCGGCTTTTCACAAGTAGATATGTGCAGGACAAAAGCCTACAGACAGGCAAAGTAACAGTGACGTGGCTGGATGAAAGGACAGACAATTACAGAGGAACACCTCCTAGTATTTAAAATGATGAATTGACCAGTAGAAGCCTAAATAACAATTGTAAGATAACCTTTCCACAGTACTGTAACATCATAAAAGGGTTAGGTACTTGTTTTTCAACAGTGATTTTATGTGCTCAGGTACTCAAACATATTCCTGGGACCAGGTCAGGGGCAATAAATAAACATTTATTGCTCAAATGGTACAAAAAGTAGCACAAATAGCAACAAGCAACCCAAAACAACAAACTGATTTAACTCACCTGTAAATTTCCACCTAAAACCAATCATCTTTGACTCTGAAAAGCAACAGATGAGCTCTCAAAGGCACAACAAACAACACACCTACCACAACCATCAATTCACAGTCGTACACAAGACTTAGCACACACTGCTGCCATGCAGAATAGAAAACAATTTTAGATTAAATTAGCATGTGTTTGTACATGTACTTGTTATGTACTTAATATAATCTCTAGGAAGAAGTTGTACACCTTTAATTTTCTGGCGATATGGCAGCGGTGTTGAACAAAGTGGCTTGTTTTACTTTCTTCCATTGATGTAATATTAGTCACACTTTAAGGGGAGTTGGCTAACTGCAGTGAAAGGGATCATAGTGGGCTTCTGGCAGAAAGTACACTACACTAATTGCCTTAAACCTGTTTCTCCCTTCATCCAGTCAATATGCCTGCAGAGTATGTGTTTGTGTGTGTGTGTGTGTGTGTGTGTGTTCCACTGGTCAATAAAGCGTGTGCTAAGAGGCAATTGGTTGTTTTTCCTCAACTTGACACGTTTAATGCAGTCACACTTGAACCAAACACACGCACATACACACACAGTGCGTGCACACAAGTGCTACGAGGCTAGTGGGTAAATGGCATTGATTGTGTCCTGTTTTCAACTTATTTTCCCTCATAACCCCTCGGAGCTGAATCACACTCACTGACGAGCATGGAGAGTCTCTTAAACCACAGCTGCATGTGACCGCAAACATTTATTCATAAGTGCAAACAACAGAGAGACAAAGAGCTGTCGTAAATGCCATTTACTAAATGAAGAACAGATGATGTTAATGATTTACTTTTTGAAGCCACTCTTCCAAACTCAATGTATTGGCTTGTGCTTCCAGTCAATCAGCGTTGGTGTCGACCAGTTTACATTGGTTTCATTTTAAGCTGCTTGAATTCCACCCGCTCCAGTGGTGTTTGTTTGTGTCTGCTGAAAAGGTTCGACTGGTCATTATGTCAGTGTGCATTCACCGCAGCCTTATTGCCAAATGAAACTGTTAAGCTTCACATTAAGTGGTAAGGTTTGTTAACATCCAGTACCGATGTTGCATCCCTTTACCGCTTTTATTTTCCTTATAAACTAATTCATGCCAGAGTCAATATGAGACCTGTCATATCACCAAGTCTGCAGGTGACTCCGTCATAAGTCGCTTTCGGACTGGAGGAACGTTTTCATAGCTCTTAGAACTGTCTTTTTGTGCCCATGCCTTAGGAACTAAGAATGCAGTTTTAGGGACTTTTTAAGCTCCTACTTCAGGGTAGGTGCCCTCCCAGTACAATAGCAACATACACTCACCGGCCACTTTATTAGGTACACCTGTACAACTGCATGCACTTCAATGCAACACTTCCACTTTAACATCTGTGTTTATGAAGCTCAAAATGATTCAGTTCTGAAATTGTCATAAATGTATATGTTGTGTAAAGTACAGACACAGAAGGACATGCCAGGTTCCTCATTTCAGGTTACAACAACATCTCTCTTTATTTCCTGTGTTACACCTCTTTTTGTCCGTGTCGCATCACTTTACAGAACACCTCCCTCTTTTAAGTAAGAACAGCCAGGATTCTTTAACTAATGTTTCTTAACCTTGTTCTCAACAATTCCTGAGCATTTTAATCAAACGTGAACATACTTTCAATACTGCGACTTAAAGATACATACAGGCATTTCAGGAACACATTAAGTCTCTTTAACCCATCTCTCACAAATCCAAGCGTATAGGAGGACGTGACACTCTGCCTGAGGATGTCACATATTCTGTAGGTCTGTTAACCAGCTGCGTTGTATGAGTGTTACCAGTGTTACCTTTCTCTACAGGCGTGGAAGGCATCTCAGGTATTGTACTCTCAGGTGGGGTATTTTGTGGAAGTGTGCGAATGTGTGTGCGATTTCTCCTAACCTGACCCTCCTCAGTGTTGATGACATAAGACCTAGGTGTCAGTGCCTGTTGTATGACAGTTCCTTGTTTATTCTCTCTTGTCCACGCTGAAGATGTGGTAAGAGCCGCACTCTGTGACGCTGGTTGTAATGACATGGCTGAGTCTCTTTCGCACTCACTTCCAACTTCCTGAAGCGTTTGGCCAGCGGGGATGTAGGATTGTTGGGAGCTGTGGTATAGTGGAGCGGATCTGTCTTCCCATAAGCAGTTGTGTAGGGGAATAACCACATTCCAGAGGTGTAGCCCGATAGGTCATTAATGCCCTTGCTTTATCTCCTCCTCCCTTCCACAGTCCTTTCATTGTAGCCACTGCTCGTTCGGCCTCCCCATTTGCCTGCGGGTACCTCGGGCAGCTGGTCACATGAGTGAACCCGTACTGTTTTGCAAAGTCCTTAAATGGCACCCTACTATACTGTGGCCCGTTGTCAGACATAACAGTCTCTGGTATGCCATGGCGGCTGAATACATCTTTCAACACACGCACCACAGTTTCAGCTGAGGCCACTTTAAGGTGAGCAACTTCTATGTATCTGTAAAAATAGTCCACCACTAGTAGATATGTGTTCTTTTCCCAGAAAAACAGGTCTGTCCCAACCTGCTGCCAAGGTCTCTTTTGCACAGGTGTGGTCAGCAGAGGTTCCCTGTGTTCTGCTCTATGCTGTGAGCATGTTGCGCACTTTTCCACTAACTGACTTATGTGCACTGAAATTCCCGGCCACCACACTGATTGGCGGGCCCTTGCTCTGCACTTGACAATACCTTGGTGACCCTCATGTAGTTTATTAAGAATTTCAGTTCTCATGCGCTGAGGAATGACGATCCTCTGACCTCTAAGCAGCAGTCCTCCAGCCACTGTTAGATTTTCTCTTTCAAGCCAGTATGCTGCCAGGTCCGCTGGGACGTTATGCTTTGCAGGCCACTCTGTCTCACAACATTCGATGATCTTTTTACAGACATGGTTTGTCTTTTGTTGCTCTTGTATTTCTTTCAGCCTGGCTTCTGATGCAGGAAGACTTTGGATGATTGCATCCACAAAAACTCTAACCTCAGTCTCATTGTCTTTCTCCTCCTGCGTGAATGCGTGTTTCACTGGGGCTCGTGATAGAGTGTCAGCTGTTATTAAATGCTTACCCGGCACATGCACAATGTCAAATGTGAATCGCAACAGTCTCAG
Organism: Monopterus albus; assembly: GCF_001952655.1. Taxonomy (NCBI): domain Eukaryota; kingdom Metazoa; phylum Chordata; class Actinopteri; order Synbranchiformes; family Synbranchidae; genus Monopterus; species Monopterus albus. Next base: position 178,217 of record NW_018128335.1, read on the forward strand.
CCGAAACCTCAGTATCCTAGATGGGAGTTCATCTAGTGCTTTGGTGCTTAACAATGGCACTAGCGGTTTGTGGTCTGTCTCGAGCCTGAACTTTAGACCCAGTAGGTATGATGACAGGCGTTCACAAGCCCATGTAGCTGCCAGTGCTTCCTTTTCAATCTGCGCATAATGTTTTTCTGCGTCAGATAGTCCTCTTGAGATAAACACTACAGGCCTCCATGATCCATCAGTCTGTTTTGACTCAGCACTCCACCGAGGCAAAAGGACGTGGCATCTGCAGATACACACGTCTTTGCTGAGTGAGAGAATGGGGCCAAAACTCGTGGGGAACTCAGCTCATTTTTAAGTCTCTGAAAAGCTTTTTTCTGGGGTGCTTCCCAGCACCGTTCATTTTTTCCACACAGTAAGTCTTTGATGGTCAACTGGGGTAGAAACTTGCATATGTAGTTGGCCATCCCCATTAGTCTTTTAACCCCTTTAACGTCCGTTGGCTTCGGCATCTCCATTATAGCTCTGACCTTGTCTGGGTCGGGTGCTACCCCCTCTGCTGTGATCCAGTGCCCTAGGAACATGATGTTATCTTTTGCAAACTGGCATTTCCCGCTGTTCAGTGTCAGTCCTTCTGCTTCCAGTTTCTTCAGAACCAGATTAAGTCTTTCATTATGTTGGTGTATGTCTGCTCCGTACACCAGTATGTCATCCGCGTGACACACAACTCCTGTACAGCCCTCTAGTATCTGTGACATGTGGCGTTGAAAGTGTTCAGGGGCTGATGAAATTCCAAATGGAAGACGATTGAATGCATATCTTCCAAATGGGGTGATGAAGGTTGTCAGTAGCTTGCTCTCCTCTGTCAATGGTATCTGCCAGAACCCAGAGGTGGCATCCAGTTTTGTGAACACTCTCGCTCCTTTGAGCATTGCCAGTGTGTCATCTACTGTAGGGAGGATGTGTCTCTCTCTTTGCACCCACTTATTCAATGGTGTTAGGTCCACACACAGCCTTATTTTTCTTTTGGATTTTGGCACGACTACCAAGCCCGCACACCATGGTGTGGGTTGGGTCACTTTGGAAATGACCCCCAATTTTTCCATTCATTCCAACTCGTTTCGCACTGTGTCGCGCAGGGGGAGAGCTATGCGGCGTGGAGATGACAGTGCATGTGGGACGGCCCCTGGTTCCAACCTGATCTCATAGGGCTTCCTTAGTTTCCCCAATCTAGAAAACACATTGGGAAATTGAGTTGTGATATCTCTCTGTCTGGCTTCGACTGTGTGCATCCGTTTTATGAGCCCTAGCACCTCAATTGCTGGGAGGCCTAAAAGGGGTTTACTCAGTCCCTCGACAACATAAATCGTTTGTTCTGTTGTTTCATCCCTAATGGTCACTTCTCCTTTAAAACAACCTTTAACATCCAACCTGTACTTCCCTGGTCCATACAACACCTTTCGTGTTGACTGGAGTGTCCCATGCTTTCCCTTGAAGTATAGACTGTTTGGGATGGCTATGACCTCTGCTCCAGTATCTAGTTTGAACTCAACTCTCTCTCCATCTAACTGCAACTGTTCGATCCATTTGCTTGCCCCCTCTGAAATCATTTCTCCTAAGAAAGCAAACTCTTCCTCCTCCCTTCTTTCTTCGTCTGACTGAGTGATGCCATGCACTTTTTTAGCTGATCTGCATTTTCTTGCAAAGTGTCCTTTTTTGTGACATAATCTGCATTCCAAGTCTCAGGCAGGGCAGGCTTTCCAGGAATGTTTTTTCTCATTTCCACATCTGTCACATCCAGATGAGTGTGTGACTGTTTTTTCTTGTGACCCCTTTTGACCCCTGGTGTTCTTTTTATGTATCATCTCCACATATCCTGTTGTCTGCTGTTCAGTTCCCCTCAGTATAGGCTGTTGTTTCTTCACTGCAGCTCTTTGCTTCACTCTCATTATCGCTTTTTCCAAAGTTAAATCTGCATCTAACTGTAGATTTTCTGACAGCTTGGCATCTCTTATGCCCACTACAATTCTATCCCTTATGAGCTGCTCTCTCAGGGTGCCAAATTCACAGTGTTCAGCCAGAGTATGTACAGCAGTTATGAAAGAATCAACACTCTCACCGGGTTCTTGGTTTTGTTTGTTGAAGCATGCTCTCTCGTATATGACATTCCTTTCCTAACATAGTGCATGCTGAAGGCTTCCGTGACGTCCTTGTACAGTTTTTTTCTGTGCATCTGTTAGAGGTAGTACCTGTAGGATATCCTTGGCATCGTCTCCCGCTGCATACATGAAGGCATTCACTTGAAATTCCTCCGACTGTCTGTCTAGCCCTGACACTATTCTATAGCGCTCAAAGCGTTTAAGCCATCTCGGCCATTCGTTAGCATTTGTGAAGTCAAACTTGCCTGTCGGAGCTAAGTGTGGCACTGCTGCTGGGACTTCTTTGCCCATTTTCCTTCCTTATGTCTGTTTTTTACCTTTTTTTTTTTTTCTAATCTTCATCCCACTTCTGACACCATGTTGTGTAATGTACAGGCACAGAAGGACACGCCAGGTTCCTCATTTCAGGTTACAACAACATCTCTCTTTATTTCCTGTGTTACACCTCTTTTTGTCCGTGTCGCCTCGCTTTACAGAACAGATAGCAGAGTCTGGAATGTGTGGATGTAGCCAGGTCTCTGTAATCAGCAGAATGCAACTGTCCTTCATCATGTAATTGGTCACAATAACAACAACGATGATACTGTATATGCACAGTATTTCAGGAAACATTTACACAGTGTCCTGCAATTATTTGATGCTAGCCTGTATTCCATGCAGGAGAGCCATCTCCTCATGCTCCTGTGCTCCTGGAGTGGACAACGTGATGGGGAGACAGTGCTGAATAAATATATAGAACGAAGTTGATTTAAGATATGAGTTGGATTTTACAAGAAAGTGTTTATGAAATAGCTATCACTCACTACAAGCACAAATAGCACTGCTGGGTTTAATCTTCATGATAATGTGGATCTGACGTTTTATATGGAGTAAAGGTAAATGTCTGTGAGGCACCAATAATGACTTCACCACCTCACCACCTGTGTCACAAATTCCCCTTGTCTCCAGAATGTACATATGCATGGGTCAAAGTTTACTTACAGATTTTAAATTTTTTCAGTTTTTTTGTAAAAAGACCATCAAATAGGTGCCTTCTGTCAGGTCCGCTCAGCGCGACCTGCCTCTCTTCCACCTTTCTCTCCTCTGTTCTCTCGACCTGCGGGATTCACACCTCAGCTGTGTTGCATTCGTAATTAGCGATTCGTTTGTTGGTGCACACACCTGGGGTGCATCCCGCTGATTGAGTCCCTCCTTATTTATACCTCTGGCAGACGCTCTGCTGTCGCCGGAGCATTTACTTACCTAACTACCGTAACGTGCATACCCCGTAACAGCCCTGTAGTCATGGTATGTAATTGTACGTCATTGTGTCTTTCACGCTGACAGTTCCTGTGCTGTGGAAATCCATTTTGTTCGCCTGTCCCCTTGGTTAGCCTGTCTTTTCACCTGTCCGTCCTCATCCTCCTGCTCTCCTGATTCCTGCCATCAGTTTGTCTGTTTACCTGTTCGTCCTGGTCTCCTCCACCATCTCTGCCCTGCTTTGCAGTTTGACAATGTCGTGTAATGAAGGTGCTGATGATTATTTTCTGGCAGTTTCTCTTGGCAGCCCGGTGACATATGATGATGTGTTACAGACTTACCAGCTTGTTGTTGTGGGTCTATGCGTTTCAGTAGTTTTTTTTTGAGCTGTCAGATGTTGGTCCAGTTGTTCAGTGTGGTTCTGTGGACTGTCCGTGTCTCTGCCACAGGTTTTATATTAATAAACAGGCAAATGTCGGTCCTGCAGGAGTCCATATGGTTACAGGAGATGTTCAGCTTCATCACACAACACCTGTGTCCGGTGTGCCCCGCCGCTGAAGAGTTATTAATAGGTGAGTCATCCAATCAATTTCTATGGGTGCGTCACACTAGAGTACTTGTGGAAAGGTGAATTAATGAGGCTGTGTAATAAAAACAGCTTAACAGACATGAACAGTTTCATCTAGGTCAGATACAGAAGCAATGTATTAGTTAGTGATGTGTGGTTCATGAACGATTCGTTCATTTTGAACGAATCTTTCCCATGACTCGAGAACATCGGGTTGTCTCGGGGAGTGATTCATTCATTTTGTGTTGACCACGCATGCGCAACATCGCATAAGATTAGTACACCTTTCGAGTCGTTCGTTTTTGTAACGTGACATGACGCTTTGTTGGATACAGAAATTAGTTAATTTTCAACCGTCCTTAATTTATTTTACTCTTACTGTTAGGTGATGCCTTTATTTTCTATTATAAAATAGCTTTTTATTTCCTACAGACTATTATTTTGTGAATATCTGTCAATATGGTTCTTTTCTATAACACTGAATGTTTTAATAAAGAGTTGGTTAATGCTTTAAACTTCATCAGGGAAAATCTTTCTGTATACAATACAGAACACGACACAGCACGACATAGCTTAGTTTAGGATGTTATGTGACAAAAGACCAAACGAATTTGATCCAAAATATCCACAGGTGAGGTGATGACGTAACAGGCTGCATAGCCTCAAGACACAGGTACAATATTACTTATAATATGACCTTGGCTGCATTACAGTTCTTTCTTATTCGAAACATGATCAATATGTGCGTAAGTAGATGGGGAATTAACATGGAACATTTAAATTACATTCTGCTGAAGTGACCAAGTGACTCAAAAAAAATTTGTTCATTTTGTTGAACGAGATTAAAAGAACCAAATCAGTAAAATGATCTGAACTTCCCATCACTAGTATTAGTCTGTTTATGGCTCCGTTCATTTGCAGTTGTGTTTGTGTTTGTTGCTATTACAACAAATAAAACAACACAGAGTGGGAGAGTCGCAGGCTACATGTACAACACCTGTTTACACCTGGCATTAGAAAACTACACACAGTAGATTAATGTGTTCACAAAGGTCAGAGGTCACAGTGACTGCTGTCATCATCAGGTGTTAGTCCAGATGTTTAGTGATGTTGTGGTTTCAGGTGTGAGCTCTGACCAGTGTGTGTCTCTGAGTGTGTGTGGTGAAGAATATCCAGGAGAACGTGACCGTCACACACACCTTACCTGTCTCCAGGCAGCACCTGGCCTGCATCAGTCACTTGTCCTGGAGCAGCAGTCAGCAACAACTAGTGCCAATTTGTCAAAGTGAGCTAAAAAGAGGTAAAGGCAAATGTTAACCCTATATGCTGTTTATATGGCTTGTAATTGGGCTGAAGCAAACATCTGTTGAGCATTTTCACACAAAATTGACGGTATTGAATCGAAAACCCCAGAGTGTGGCAGGTCAATCTGACCCGCTACTAGTGCCAGTTTGTCAATGTGAGCTACACTGAAAAAAAGGATTTGTTGGATTTACTTGATTGTAATGTGTACATCGGTCCCACACAATGATAATGTGTAAAACCAACATAATTTTCTTTAGGGGTTAACTTGTTTGAATTATGTTACAGGAAATATGAATGAATTGTGTTGCATATACTAGCATAATTTGAGTAAATCCAAAGACCCGGTGAGTCCTTTTTTTCAGTGTAAAAAGAGGTAAAGGGCAAATGTTAACCCTATATGCTGTTTAGGTGAGGGGAATTTATCAACTCTCCCCGTAATCGTCCGTTGACTATACGGTTTGGGATGAAGGGTCAAAGTTGAGTGCACAGGCTGATGCTTGTCACTCTGGCTCATGTAACAGTGTGCTGCCCTGGGTTGTGTTTTGCTGTCCAGTGTAGTTTTATGTACATGTTGTGGGTTGTGTTTGCTTAAATTTTTGGGTGCTGGATCAGCTGATGTTTAGGATGTTACGTTCCCATGGGACATTTTGTGTTTGGATCTCTCTGAAGTGCACGTGTCCAAGAGTGGGTGTGGTGGGGGTGGTCATGTTATGTTTTGGGGTCCTGGGTTAAGTTTAGGCATTGGGCTTGGGAAGGTTATGGTCAGGGTCAAGGTATGAGTGAGTTTAAAGGGCATGTGTCTGAGGAAGGGGTTAAGGTTAGGCATGGGTTAGGGGCCTCGTCCTGGCCGGACCCTGTGCTGGCCTTCCTCTCTGACGCCAGTGGCGTACCACTGTGTCCTGCCCTGAGGGCTGGCGGGGCTTGACAATGGGGTATGCTTGTGGACGAGGATGGCCCTGTCCGGGCTGCATGGGCCTG
>NW_018128335.1:184504-185119 GCF_001952655.1 Monopterus albus
CGCACGCCTCCAGGTACCCAACTCTCCCATCCTCGCCGGGGGCGGGAGGGGGGATCAATGTCTCCTCCCCGCCTCTGACCCCGTGTGTGTGGGCTTAGCCGGGCAGAGTGCCTGGGGGTTGTGTCGTTGGCCTTTTTTTCCCGCCCTGTCTCGGAACCGTGGCCTCCCACTCGAAACCATGTGGACAACTCTTAGCGGTGGATCACTTGGCTCGTGCGTCGATGAAGAACGCAGCTAGCTGCGAGAACTAATGTGAATTGCAGGACACATTGATCATCGACACTTCGAACGCACCTTGCGGCCCCGGGTTCCTCCCGGGGCTACGCCTGTCTGAGGGTCGCTTTGCCATCAATCGGGGGAAAGGATGCCACTCGCGTCCTCCCTCCCCCGCGGCTGGGGCAGTCGCAGGCGCCCTGGCGCCTTCGTCCCCCTAAGTGCAGACGCAGTGTGTGTGCGAGTGCCTGGTGCCCTCCTCTCCCACCCCCGTGTCGGCCTTCCTCCCGGGCCCCTTCCACGCTCTCCGTCCCGGGTCGGGGAGCGCCCCATCTCGGGCCCCGTGTGAGTCGGGCGCGGCTGCCGGGGGACGCCTCGTCCCCGTGCTGCCCGCGTTACGCG
>NW_018128335.1:185559-191549 GCF_001952655.1 Monopterus albus
GGAACAGAGAACAGAGCCTCTCCTCTTGCAATGGAATAGATAAAACATGAGAAGGTTGTCAGAAGCACCAGTCACTCAGGTCATTTGTTGTCAGTCCCGAGTCGGTTCCTCTATCAGCCCCAGTCAGTCGTCGTCTCCCCCCGGCCCTCCGAGGCCAGGCTTGTGGTACACTGTTCACGATAGCATGGTCATCCTCTCTCTCCCAGGCTCCCTCCTTTATCAGCTCGGCAACTGACTATATAGCTATTTCCCAACTTCCTGGAATTTGTCAGTCTTGATGTCCATCGGGCCCCCACCCTTCTCACTTCTCTATTCTGGGAACCCCCTACAGCCTGTACTGAAAAACAGGAAGCCTGACCCAATGTTCCTGAAAAGACCCTCAGAAAAGAACAGACCATACTTGGGATTTAACTTAATTAACTAACTAATAAGTATTAACTATATTAAGTTTGCTTTTACCACTACAGAATCCCCTCCTCCCGTAGTTATAAGAACTATGGAATTCCTAGACACACTAAAGCAAACACATACAGAAGAATGACAAGAAAACAACAAGGATGTTCATAAACACACATAAATGCCTGTATACAACACTTCCTAATACTAAGCAGTAAGCAGTTATCAAAGGGCTAAACAGTTCAGTCTAACATGGCAAGTCTACACTAAATCAAGGCCCTAATTAGCAGGGGCTGGGCCAGATGGTAGCTCGCCTCGTGGCGGACCGTCAACTAGCACCTCAATTGCTAGGAGGCCTAAAAGGGGTTTAATCAGTCCCTTGACAATGTAAATCGTTTGTTGTGTTGTTTCATCCCTAATGGTCACTTCTCCTTTAAAACAACCTTTAACATCCAACCTGTACTTCCCTGGTCCATACAACACCTTTCGTGTTGACTGGAGTGTCCCATGCTTTCCCTTGAAGTATAGACTGTTTGGGATGGCTATGACCTCTGCTCCAGTATCTAGTTTGAACTCAACTCTCTCTCCATCTAACTGCAACTGTTCGATCCATTTGCTTGCCCCCTCTGAAAACATTTCTCCTAAGAAAGCAAACTCTTCCTCCTCCCTTCTTTCTTCGTCTGACTGAGTGATGCCATGCACTTTTTTAGCTGATCTGCATTTTCTTGCAAAGTGTCCTTTTTTGTGACATAATCTGCATTCCAAGTCTCGGGCAGGGCAAGCTTTCCAGGAATGTTTTTTTCTCATTTCCACATCTGTCACATCCAGATGAGTGTGTAGCTCATGGAGATACACCCCAACAAAGATGAGCCCTCTGTGGCTGCCGAGGACGGCTGTCGCCCTTCAAAAGCTGAACAATCAAAACTGGATTTTAATCGTTGACAACAAGCTACAAAAAACAACAAAACTAATGAAGCTTGTGGCTGGATATGAGGTGGATGAAATGTTGCTCATTTCCACTATTGAGTCTTCATCTTTCAGACAGATTCTTGGGAAAATACCAGTCACGGGCACCAGTGGACCCCCAGATAAAAAAAAATCATTTGCAAGATATTACCAAACTGTGGGTTGCAATGGAAAAGTAAAATAACGACTAGTGTGATGAATTATTTTGATAGGGAGCAATAAGTGAAGTAATAATATAAATTTTTGAAAAGAGTAACAAGTAATATATTACATGTTTTGAGTAACAAGCCCAACACTGCTTAGGAACACTTCTGAATATAGTGTAGTCCTGTACAACACCACTTTTAACTTTTTATCTGTTTTATCAGTGCTGCAAACACCACAACACAATTCTATTCACAATTTTTGTGGCAGCAGAATGCTCACATATCTCAAACCTGACAAATAAAACAGTTTAGACAGATATTACTTAAGTTGACTGTATGTATACTGTATGCTTCTGTAATCTGGTGAATCAACCCTTTAAGATGTTAGCAAAATAAATTTAGACAGGTACTGTTATCCGATACAAAAACACACAACCCACACCGAGCTGGCAGGGCTAGGAGGGTGACGCTGACTTTTAGAGGCAGGAGTGTGCGCTTTGACACCATCACAGGATCCAAGAATAAATAATTAGCGGAGTTGGCACCAGAGAAGACGAGGACAGAGATGTCATTATTTATGTCAGATTATGAACACACACACACACACACACACACACAGACTCACAACATGTCTAAATATACACATTCACACACACTTGCAGATGTGCCATCTACTACAGTGGCTTTAGAAACATCTGTAAGACCTCATTTATACTTGGACTACTTCTCCCCTATAGATCTCTCTGAGTTGACCTCAACAATTGCTTCATCTAAATCATCAACATGTCTCCTGGACCCCATCCCGACCAGGCTGCTCAAAGACGTCTTTCCCCTAATCAACACATCCATACTAGATCTGATTAACCTCTCTCTATTAACAGGTTATGTTCCACAGGCTTTTAAACTTGCAGTAATTAAACCTCTACTCAAAAAGCCTACTCTTGACCCAGGTGTCCTAGCTAATTATAGACCAATATCCAATCGCCCATTTATTTCCAAAATCCTTGAAAAAGCTGTTGCAAAGCAGTTATGTGACCACTTGCACAAGAATGATTTGTCTGAGGATTTTCAGTCAGGATTTAGAGTCCATCATAGTACAGAAACCGCATTGGTGAAAGTCACCAATGAAATGTCCACACAAGAAAGGTGTTCCATCAGGGGTTGGTTCGCACAAGTATATAAAGACAAACACACACGCACACACCACATGTCAGGAATCGGCGCGTTATGCTGCCAAAAATGTTGAGGGTGAACTCAATTAAAAGGCCAGACAAGGAAATGTAAAACAAAACCGTCTCTTTAATAAGAGAACTAACGCTAAACAAAACCATACAAGACACGGTGAAACACAAAAATCACAGGTCGGTATAAACAGTCCGAGATCAGAGCCAGCAAACACATACAGCAGAGGAATCCAAATACGTAGTCCAAAGGGAAGTCCGATAATTATACACAGTGACAGTCTGAAGCAAGAGGGCAAGGCAGAACAGAATAGTCAGAGGAACAAGCCGGGTCAAAAACACAAAGTACCAAAACCGAAAAATGCTGGAGAGTGAGAGGTGGCGTCTAGAACAATCTGGCTGGGATTGGTGGGTGAAGGCTGCTTATGATGCGGTGCAAACTATAATGAGCAGGTGAAACTAATGCGGGTGATGAAGAAAGTAAAAAGACCAAAACTGTGGTGAAACAAAACAGGACGTAGCATCAAAATAAAAGCCTGACAGGAAGCAACACAGAACCGAATCATGACACCACACACACACACACACACACACACACACACACACACACACACACACACACACACACACACCACTCTCCCGTAGTGTGTCCTCTCTCTCTCCCTGTACCTTTCTGCAGGTTGCCCTGGCCCTGGAGCTCTATATTTCTGATGAGCAGTCACCGGCTACATCAACTTGACCAGTGTTCGATTGTTTGTTGTGTCTTGTTGCTTTTCTTCTTTCCTCTCTCCTCTATCCACTCACCCCAACCGGTCGAGGCAGAAGGCCGCCCACCAAGAGCCGGGGTCTGTCGGAGGTTTCTTCCGTTAAAGGGAGTTTTTCCTCCCCACTGTCGCCAAGTGGGGATTTGTTGGGTTTTCCCTATGTAATAATATTGATAACAGTAAGGTCTAGACCTTACTTTGTAAAGTGTCCTGAGATGACTTTTATTGTGATTTGGCGCTATACAAATAAAATTTGATTTGATTTGATTTGATTTGACATTCTTGCAGATGTGCAGTGGGTGAGCAGTTTATTTTATTTGTTATACACCTTTAAATGCATCAAATAGAGATTTATATCCAAGGGCACTACAGACTGCAAATGTTCAACACGAGTGTGATGACCAGCAGCAGTGTGAATTTGTGTAATTCTTTGTTGCTCTCGCTCTTTCACTCCTGCTTTCCCCTCTTTTTTCTCTCTTAACCCAGATTATTTTTAATGCTCCCATCTTTGTTCTCATTTTCACCCCTCCTCCCCTCGGTCTGCTCCACCCATACCTCTCTAACTCATTTCAAGACAACATCCAGACATTTGTGGACTCACATCTGGAAACAGCATTTCGTTCTGGTTGAGTCTCAGGAAGTTTTCACACTTCACGACTCATTAACCTGCAGACCTACTGGCCTCCCAAGCAAGAGAGAAGGCAGCGGGGGAAGTGAATGGCGGAGGAAGAAAAGATAGGGGGGGATGATGAGTTGGATACAAGAAGGATAGGGAGATGATGAAGGAGAGCTTGTCTGAAACCAAAGGAAATTGAGCGCTCAGGCCTGGTTAAAGTGAAGCTGAATTATCACATTTAGAAGCCAAAATGTGCTCGATTCACCAGACAAGTGAAAAATATCTTAGGTCTATTTAATTGGTCGGTGGCAGCTTTAATAGCTGACAGGCTAAAAAAGAAGGTTCTTTGTGTTAAAGAGAAGAATATGGAAGATGAATAGAAAGACATGATGAAGTCCAGAAAAAAACATCGGACTGAGAACAAGAAAGAGGGGTGATGAATTAAAGACTGGATCGTGTGTGTGTGTGTGTGTGTGTGCACGTGCATATGTGCAGTGTTTTCCTGGGTGTCTGTGTCCAGCCCTCTGTGAGTAATGTGTCTGAAAGAGGAACTTTCCTAATGAAACACTTTTACCAGAGTGATAATTACACCAGTAGAAAGCAAGGACACCTCCAGTCAATGTGTGAAACCTAGCTTACTAAAACACAAAGTTCCTCCCAGGCTACTCGGTGTGTGTGTGTGTGTGTGTGTGTGTGTGTGTGTGTGTATTCAGCACACACGGTTTCATAGTGTGTATCTGGGAGGCTGACATTATAAGCTTTGCTTAATAATCAGCCCAATAAGTGAAAGTAGACCTTTTCCCAGATGTGTTTGTGTTTTTCTTTTGCAGGGATGCACAAGCTGACATTTAAATGAGCTGAAGAAGTTGATTTAATGCATTCACTTTCTATAAGCTTACAGTATATCAAGGCTGCTTCCCCTCACAGCGGGTCAAAAATGAAATTATATTAACTTTGCTTTTTCTCCACTCTCCCTTTGGTTTGTTCTTTCCCTTTTCCTTGTCCAATTTCAATCTTTTTGGCACAGCTGACTGACAGCGCCGCTTTCACTGCATGTCACCGTGGTTGAAATCTCACTGAGGGGCTCAATGCTGATAAGCAGTGAAGATGTGGATAAGCAGTGACAGAGCTGGGGCTTAGATAGGGAGAAGAGTGGGAAGGCAAGATAAAAAAAATTTGATTTTATTAGAGTTGCACAAATACACAAAAGATACCTGTCTTTAATGGAATTTGCAGGAAATCTTGTATCACACTTCAACAGCCAAAGAACTTAGTTAAACAAATCAGACCTAGACCAGCAGAACAATTCAATTATTCTGCGTGGCTTTAATAAATGTTTGATAGGCATTACACGGGAACTTTCTAATTCAAATTTTACGATTTAACAGTTAGGGCTTTTTTCCATTAATTCTTGACACGCAAAGTTACAATTTGCATTCTAGGCATTTCTTAAATAAATATGAAAAAGTCCAACTAAATTATAGTAGGAGCAGGAAAGGATGGAGATTAGTGCACGAGTAAAACAAAAGTTTCAACTACCGGTGCATTTATGATACAAACTCCTGGCACGTGGGTACTGGGTTCTGGCAGACAAAGTATTTAATGCCTTGGTTTAATAGATTTTTCTGCCTTTTTAAAAATATGGAAATGCAATTGCTTCTTTAACACACACAGAATTTTCCACATGGTGCAAGCAAGTCTCTGTTTGTCTTGCTTTCTCTGCTGATGAGATTGTGAGTCGTCTGTAATTTCTATAGACATCCATAATGTTTTCCAAATGGCAGATTTACAAACAGTAGCATCTGGAGACTCTTCTTATGGGCGGCTTCAGCTGCCTGTTCAAAAATTCAAGGATTACCACCCTCTGTGATTTACCTACATGACTATCTCTTCCTTGATTTTAATAGATTTTACATCCTAT
>NW_018128335.1:191595-200307 GCF_001952655.1 Monopterus albus
AAAGTTTAATGTAACAGCAGCAGATAACTATCGCCTCATCCCCTAAATGAAGACACAGAACACATATCAGACATTCACCGACACAACATTTAAACTGTGCTCAGATCAAGCCTACAAAATATTATTTACATCTGTAATTCCCTTGTTGAAGATATTTGTCCTCACATTTTGCAGTCATCATGTTTCAGTAGTTAGAATGTTCTGGAAGGGATGTGGGTTTGAGAACTTTGGTATTGTTTGGTCTTTGCTGTATAAAACATATTGTTACCTGGACTTACAAAGTAAAGAAGCAAAAGAAAACCATGTGTTTACATGTGTAAAATATGACGATTTTCATGTGATATGCCTCCAAACCACATGGTAAGATGATGTCATGGGGTAGGACTGGATAAGTCTGACTTCTTCCTACTCCATTCAAGCATGTACTAGGTATAAGCAAATTGATATTGGATTGTGTGTAAAAATGTGTGTTGTTATATCAACTGTTTTATATGCTTGAAAGAATAAATCAAATCACATGTGCATATACTGCACATGTAATTCCATTACAAGTGAAATGCAGTTTCACATTTGATTTGATACATATATTAATGGTTTGGCATGACTAACATGAAACATTTGGAAATCACATGTAGTTCTATTGTATAATGGCCAAAAAACCCAGTGTTTAATCACATGAGGTTTGATGTATTTACATGTCATAAACTCAAACTAGGCTTGTTTTAAATACCTTAACGGTCACATGTGACTGCAGCAGTTCACCTTATATAATTCTTGTTTTTATTGGACGGCCTTTGCACTGGTGTGGGCCTGATGTGAGTGGAAATGTTTTTATATTCTTTGAGAGTGAGTAATTTGAGAGCACAAAATGTTTGATTTTGAGAAGGCCCAGTTGTTGGAGTGCAAGTTGACGAAGCTCACAGTGTTTCATCTCTGCGCTCAAAAGGACAAAAACAATGTGCAGCGAAATCTTTGGGGTTTAGTCATCAAGAAAAAATAAATGAAATTAATCAAATTTTATATACAATAGTGGTGGAATAAAAACATCAAGGTTTAGAGATATTTTTTTTACTTTATAATGTTATATATTTCACCAAAAACTATTTGTTTTCACTCTGGAAGGCTGTTACATCATTTTCATAGTTATCTTGCCAGTCTTAAGACTCAAGCTTAAGGGTGTGAATTTTGACTATCTAGTTCTATTTTATTTAAAAAAGCTACTGCATCAACATAGAAATTGTAAAAGCATACTGTAAAACCACTGCATCACACACAATGGTTCATTATAAAATAAACCGGAACACAGGAATTTCCCCATTGTGGGATCAATCAAGTCCTACCTACTGTACATCCACAAGCAGGCTCAATGAAAGCCCACTTATGATTCTGCCAATTAGTTGACTTTCAGTTGAAATGAGCTCATCCACTGTTGTGGAGAGCAGGTTGGACAGCAGCAGCCCCTGAATGAATCCAGTGGGAACAAACCACTTCAGCTCTTTTGCATTGTTTGCTAACATGTTACGTCTTTGGTCTGTTGTATGGTGAACGTGAACTCAGGTAATGGCACCGGAGACAGGAGAGGATGAGCAGGGTGAGTTCAGCAATAACTTGAGTGTCTTGGATTCCTCTCATTGTTTACACATTTAACAGCTGACTTATTTTTATCACAGCCTTATAGCTACAGAAGAACTGTTTTCCACTTCATTTGTGGCTCAAATAATAAAAATATAACATATGAAAGATGAAAAACAATCAACAGATGATGCATAACTTGAGCAAACATTGGTAAAATTAATACATTTTGTATGTTATCTTGTGGACTCTACACATACATTTTGTCGCTGCCTGATATGTGAGAGTTAGTTACCTGAGTGTTTAACACTGGCAGTCATCTGTTACATAATCCCTCAAATAACATATGTATGTGACCTCACTGGTTACAGTAAGACCAGCTCCCCTTAAGCCGAACTCAGGAAATACATATTAAATGTCAAAATCAGTTCTACGTGGCTTGGGTGTGGGGATGGGGGGCTGCTTGCTCCAAATTTTGCAGTGATAGGCATCATTTTAACCACAATCCCAGAGTATTAAGAACAGTGAGATGACATTGTTGAGGAGACATGAACTTCGGCTATTAATCCCTGAAAGCAAACAGTTTGGGGAGCTGCCTCTAAGGGTCTCCGACACCAAACGCACATTGTACACAAAGCAATGCACAAACAGGACTGGCTGCAGTCTCTCAGTGAAAATAAAATGTGTAATGTGTTTGGTCCACTGTGTGCTGTGATGGTATAAATAACATGGACCCACAAACCCATGTGTTCTCAGTCTTTATGCTGCTGTTTCACAGTTCCAGAGGAACTGTCATGCTCCACAGGAGAGACTTTTTTATTTGTGAGCAGTTGTAAATGTGTATTTTGAGGAGGTGTGCACATGCTGTAGATCCATTTTTGATGTATTGAGGATGGCCTGTAAAATCACACTTTGTTTTCGTCTTACAAGGCCTCTCTGTCATTTCAGCTGTGCCTGATTGTACCTTATCAAAAAGACACATACAGAAATGTTGTGGTCTTGTAAATGTACTTGCTGATTTGACACTTTACTGTGTCAAATGCAGGGATAGCGGTCTTATTGGGAAACTAACTGGTATCTTTGCTTCTGTTTTGTAGCGAGTGTGAGCTGAGTTCTAAAAATAAAAACCATAAAAAAGGAAGCTTGCAGTGTATAAAATAAACGAGTACTCACAAGTTCTGCTCAAACTGTATAAAATCTTTTGTGACTTTGCTGTGTGGATGTCATCAGGGTTATCTCAGCCTGGGCTTGGAGATGTGACACTTAACAGAAAGCGAGTACTAAGAGCTAGTGGTCTAATGAAACGTGCCTCTGAGTTGCATTATGGGAAATGGAGGATCCAGCGACTTAATACTTACTGGAGACAAATACTTGTGATATCTTACTTTGATTTTGCAATTTTAATGTTCTGTTGTCTGTCCCCCAGTGTTTTGTTAATGCAACGCTAATCAGTTGGAATACCCCTTTAAGATCTATGGATGCAGTGGGGAAATACAACCCAGTCAAGTACTGTATTTAAATACATTCACTTACTGTAAGTAATTTACAGTACTTAAGAACAATTTTGAGGTACTTGTACTTAATCTTAGTTTCCATTTCATGCTACTTGAAAGCCTACTTGTCCAATAAATTTCAGAGGGAAATACTTTTCCTTTAGCTCTACTAGATTTAGATACTAGCTAGTTTGGAGATTCAAACATGATCGTCAAATAAAATATGATGCATTGCTATAGACCCAGCAGTATACAATCCATATATATTTATTCCACCTTGAATAACTCCAGCAGTGCTCCTGCAGATGTAGTTACTGTGCAGAATGCAATTTTAAATTGTATTTTGTATGCATTTTAATGCTTTATCTATATGTGTGCATTGAGCTTTGATTTGCTATATAAATACACTTGCCTTGCCTTTTGTGCAATATAATAAAATAAACGACTAAACAGCTGTTATAATTAGAAGCATTTTGACCAAATAGTCAAATAATAAACATGAGTGTATCAGTGATAACTATTGGTAATGTAATGTATAATAATATAACCATCCTAGGGCCTTTTTCTCCCACTGGCTAAAATGACTATGTTTCATTTTTTCTGCACTTTCTGAATGCACCACGTTGTGGTATTTCTACTTTTACTGAAGTAAAACATCTGATTTCTTCTTCCCCCACTGAATATTCAATATTCCTTATTATATTCAACTATTTCTACTATTGTTACTTTTATTTAGGTAAAGGACCTGAGTACTTCCTCCATCACTGCCATAGGAGTCTTTTTAAAGGCCATGCCGTCAAATATACAGCCAAGAGAAATATAAGGTTACTATTGATGATCAATATGTGATGAAATTGTTTTTTGTTTGAATCCTTTGTCAGGACATGTGTCTGACACTTCTGTGCTTCAGTTAACCCCAATCAGTTGGTGCCAGACCTTTATTGAACAATTCGTCTCTCATATGCTGTAGATAAATAACACTCTGTGCGCGCGCGCGTGTGTGTGTGTGTTTAACTCTCTGATGCTGAATCAATGCGACACCTCAGGGATGGCGCAGTGGAGGGGGGAGGTGAGGGTGAGAGAGAAGAGGGGAGGTCGTATGCCAGGCTCGTTCTTCACAATTTTCTTTGGAGGAGGTGTGTGTGCCAAATAATACCTGCTCATTAGGAGCCGCGCTGGCTCCTGGTTAATTCATCCTGGACTGTCATGGGCTTGTGTACGACCCCTGGGTAACACATAAATCACACGAAGAACCAACCGACCGACCGGCAAGCTTCATGCCCCTAACGCTGCTGATTTATCAACCAAATTACTGCGCGTCCTGCTCGGCCCCAACACTTTGCCGAGGAAATCACCGACTAACCCCTGAGCGAACCGATTTATTGAAAAGCTGCCCCCCCCCCCCCCCCCCCCCCCCCCCCCCCCCCCCCCCCCCTTTCTGTGTCACTCCACTCATCTCTCACCGACTTAATTAAAATCTATCCCGTTGGCTCGTTGGCATTTATTACAACCACTGGGCTAATGAAACAAAGAACACGGCAAAACCAAAGCTGCTTTGTGCCCATAACCGTTCAATTACACTACAACACACACTTCTCCTGACTATTGGCATTTAAACAAGGTGGGCTTATTGGGATGTGTGTGTCTTATTAGTCCAGTCAGCATCTAGAAACACCAAAGAAGAGTTTTAGGGGGAAAAGGTGCAAATTAACAGTTGTGTGTGTTGACATTGGCTTTACTTCCTCATTGTTTGGTGTCCCACGGGGTCCCATTGTCTCTGTGTGTTAAAATAATGACTAACTGCTAAATCAAACACCCTTTTCCTTTAAATATGGGACCTAATTGAACTCAAATATGGAGAAAAATATCTGTGCTAACCGTTTCCTTTGATACAAACTGGGCTTGGAGTCAAGGGAGAAGTGCAAAAATGACCACATATTTTATGTTACTGTATATGAGCTATAAATGAGTAAACACGGGCTATACTCATTTTGTTTGCCACAGACTAAGAAATGTACAGTATCCTGACCTCACAGAGGTCAAACTCCTTAGACCTCTTGTGGACAAACTGTTATAAAACTCCAATAAGAGACGTCCAAATAGACTTATCTGGTATTTGGGAGGTGTGATGCTGCATTGCTGAGCAGACCAACAGATTGTAGAAGTTCATTGTACTTCACCATGTTGTACAGGTCTCAAAGGCTCCAAACTCAAGTGGCATTTGCTGTGTCTGAAACATGTCATCAATTCAAAGTCATGGAGGAAAATTCACTCAGTAGCAGGGTGATAAAACTCTAAATTTAACCGGGAGTCTCGGGATATTTTTAGCTATATTGGCCAATTTTTAATAGTTTTGATTTTACCTTTATATAACACATAAAAATATATTTATTATGCCAGTGTTTGATATAATTTTCAGCACAACCTAATTCTGTATTTGTACATGTTGACATACAACGTGATCATCCAGTCCTATAAATACGCCACCTGAACTTGGGCTTACAGGCTGAAAAAGCATTTCACTTGTTCAATTAGCTTCCTTTCTTGACAGATCAAGATCCTTTTTCATGTAGGAAGTGATATCAGTTTGAAAAACATTTCATGATTATGAAATCAACTTGACTGAGGCCTAAGCAAGTTAATGTGTAATGTCAAAAACTGAGCTTACTTTTATTTAATCTGTCATAAGTAATAATAATTTTCTTTATTGCACCTTCACAAAGTAAAACAAGGGAGTGATGAAGACAGTGAGAAGGTGTTCAGCGTTTCAGGAAAAGCTAATAGGTGGACCTTGAATGTTTTAATGCACTTTATCAATGTACTAGTTTATCATTTTTATTGTGGCTGATGTTTGGATTTAGAATAGATATAGAATAAGTCTGACAGTGAAGAATATGGGACAGACTTTTAGCTTTTGAACCATAGACAAAAATACAAGGCTGTGAGAAATGACTGTACATTATGGATACATATAAAAACCAGGACCACCTTATAGCCTAGATGTTATCAAAAGGCCCCATGCTGTCTGTTAGATGGGATTTAGGCCCGTATCACCGGTGTCTGAGTCAGAGGATCCTCGGGGTCTGATCTTGGCTGCGGGCCTATCCAGTCCGGATCAGACCCCTGAAACTAAATGACACAAGCTGCTACTTTACTTGGGGCTGATGGAGAGTCACAGGGTCAGACTGTAATAGGTTCTTGAAATTTCGTCGATAATTAATTGTGCTATTTTGTTTCTATTAAATAAAAATAACGTATTGAAGAAGAACTCAATTAGCGTTAATTAACCCTGCTACTAATTGCGTAATAAAAACCGGAGCGGAGGACTCCTTCTTCTTCTTCTTTGACATTGTTTCTCTGGTTCTTTAGACGGGGAATGTGGAAGGTGCTAAATTAGCTGGCTGATCCGCGCTCATTGCCGCATACACATCCCCCTATTACTGCGCCCCAGCGCCGCTTAATATTCCGGGCATGGCGGGCGCGTCTAGATAGCAGATTTATCAAATGGGAAAATGAATGTATGATGATCAGTTAAATTGAAAATCAGCGCCCGGGTGACAGGCCGCACTGACACCTCGGTAATTAGAAAGAAAAATGATGGCGTCCGAATGCATAATAGAGCAAAAACAATTTACGCTCTCCCCCCACGCCGTAATGATCGCGCGTTCAAATTGAAAATTTCTCCCGGTTGAAATTGAATTCATAAAGTGTGATGCATGAGCTGCACGGTCACAGCGGGAGGGTCTGCCCGGTCCAGGCTCGGCTTGATCGATTGGTCGTTTATGTTGGTGCCACCTAAACATCCCCACTCTCTCTCTCCCTCCCTCCCTCCCTCCCTCCATCTCACCCCCATTCACTCAGAGTTCATCCAGTGTTTCGTGGTGTAAACCTCAACTCGGAGAGATGTTGCTTCTGTTTTGACAAGTAACACGGCAGCTCAGCCGCTTTCATTTACAATTCCGAAAAGTCATTTTAATAATAAAAACACCAAAGGCTGAGCCAACGTCATATTGGCTAATGCTTAATAACAGGCGGTTTCTGGAGCGTGTGCACACCTGAGTCGCACATGACTTTGTTTGTTAAATCTCAAATAACGCCATTTGGGATAAGTAAACCTGCAGCAGACACTAACGATATTTTCTCTAGTGTAACACCTTTTAATAACACGACAGGTCTAAAATAAACATTCAGTGGGATAATGAAAGCTTGGGCTAAGTAAGTGTGAGTCTTACATTCACGTTTTGGTTCATTTGGATCCTCCAACGGGTTTGCGGAGCTTGTGGGGGATCAACAATGTTTTGTGTCTACGGGTTTTAGATAATAATATGTGGTGTTTTAGCCTGTTTATTTCAATTATCTGAAGCGGTGTCTATAAATGTATTAGACTCATTTAGGGGTCTTTTCTCTCCTCGGGCCTTTACGGGGGGGATTTCAAACCTATATTTTCTAATTAATCGCACTCTTGAAACTAACGATTATAATAAACCGTTTCCTCCTCCGAAAGGAGAGAAAAAGGGGAAATAAAAGTAGAAATTTACGCAGCGCACCCGGTGTGAACGATTTAATGTGATTGTTTCGGTCGAAGGGGACGTTTCCTCAGGCCTTACGGGAAAATAATGTCCTTATGAATTAAATAATAGGGTTATTACTTTCATTGATTTTGGCTGTCTGGGAATTTAGTGCTCAGCTTCGGTCTTAACCCATCCTCCTCCTGCTGTTTTTCACTCTCGCTCCCTCCTCGTCCCCTTGTCTAATTATTTTCCTATAAGCCCCCCGCTTCCTACAGCGCAAATAGCAAAGTCACTGAGCGAAAATTATGTAAATATTATTAAAGGGACTCGGGCAGGGAAATTCATTTTGGGTCGGCGCAGCAAAGTAAAGCTCTGTCCCTCGGATCCCCCTCAATTTATTTGCAAATAAAGGCGAGGTGACCGGGAGGGATCAGGGATATTTAGCCGGGCTGTCAACAGGGCTCCACCGTGCACCGGCTCGACAGAATTAATGGTTTTAATAATTGGGATTTCAGTTTCCGGGGAATTGGTGGCGCTTACACTTCATAAGCTAAACACGCTCTTTCCTAAACAGAGGGGGCGCACGTCCGGTGAGTGCACACGTTGGCGTACACCTGCACATTTAGAAAAATGGGTATTCTCCTCTGTCCCTAAACATCTCTAATTCAGCAATTCTTCACTTTTAATTCCCACCCTTCTTCTTACTTTTTTTTTTTTTTGCGCACAGCCAAAAATTGGTCCAAAAATTATTAATGCAAGCCAGGCACATCACTCGCCTCCTCTCTCCCTCTTCCTCCCCTATATCTTTATCTGTCTCCCCCCGAGGGACTCACACTCCTATTAGAACAAATGACGAGGGGCCCAGGCGCTTTTGTAAAAAGGCGCAGGCAGGCGGGCGCGCGCCTGTCCTATTATGTGCGACACATGATCAATAGGGCGATAACGCAGCAACATCAATATAAGCGACAGAACAATGAGGGATATCATCGAACATCTATCTTAATATAGCCGACTACAAGGGCCGTCTGACAACCGCGGCAGCTCATGAAAATTCCGCCCCACGAATCTACCACCATCTCCTCCTCCTCCTCCTCCTCCTCCTCCTCCGCGCTCAATAGACTATGCGCACTCACACA
>NW_018128335.1:200331-215454 GCF_001952655.1 Monopterus albus
CATTTCAGTTTGACACCCCTGCCTTTCATGCTAATTCTATTATTGTAGGAAGTTTATGTGATTCTATATCACTAGAAATCGGTAATGTCTAATAACCCTTTGGGCTGAAAGGAGGGAAAAAACTGCCTCGAGACCCGCAGCAGCCAGTGGGAAAATAATTACTTTCATATCAAAACCCAGCAGGAGGCGCAGGGTCCTATAGCCCGCGGCCACTAACCCCATTCCAGCTCGGCCTTTCAAATGAATAAATTTGTTAAAGCAATAAATACAAACAGCCAGACGGACTTGAGCCTCAGCTCTGGCTCACTGCGCAGAGAAAAAGTGGGGATTCATCTGCTGTAACACAACAAAACTCCAGCCGCCATGATCCAGGGTGCTGCCACACAACGACCTCCCCTTGCTCTCCCTTCCCCTCACAACATGGCCCTGGACACACGGTGATTCAATTTAAACAATAACTTTATTTATCAAAACGTTTACATATAAATATCATTTTCTCATTTTTACAGTATCTGAGGATTTTTGTTGTGTGAGATGTTTTATTGTGGCCTAGTTTTTGTTACAAGTTGGTCACCAGAAAGAGAAAAAGAACCTGCTTCTAAAGGTGTTTAGGCCTAACGCCTGAATAAGAGGACAGCCACAGCTTTTGGGGGCCATCTGGATTGATCACACTTCATGATTAAAAAATAGATGAGAATTAAGTCTCCTGATTCCTGATATGTTTTAGAGAGTCTCATCAGAGCTTTGGGAATGTTTGAATAGTCTGAGCAGTGTTCCTGGTCCTTTGTTTATGTTTGCTCCTTGCAAGTGTTAGTCCATATCGACATCCTCTCCATCTGTTCCGGGTGTTTCTTGACAGTCTGTGTTTGCCTTGAGACACTCGGAGAGGTCTGGAGACGCTCGCTCCTCTCTTACACCCTTCTCTTTTGCACACAGCTCAGCAGCTTGGCAGCCATTGGTCGCTGCCTCCGTTTCAACTTTCATACTCCTCTCCTCGCCGCTGTCACTGTACTGTGTGGACATCAGCCTGGCCAGAGCTGTCTGAGCTACGCTGTTCGGTGGAGGAGAAGCAGGAAACCTTCCGTTACTGCAGTCACCACCACACTCCTCCGTGTCTGTTCCGTCCACCCTATTGCTAATGTGATTGTGGTGATGCTGCATGTTATGTTCCATATGATCCGAGTTTGGAGGCTTAGCGACAAAGCTGGAGAGGTCAGAGGGAGCAGGACTCCCTTCACTCTGTGCACACCTCTGTCCCAGGCTGAGCCTGTTGATGCTGTCCTGACATGGTGTGGTCTTCAGGGCTGTTTGGGGCACTAGAAAGCCCAAGGGCTGATGGGTAATGGGGTAAAGCAAGAAGTGGCCTTTACCCACCAGGGTCCTCTGACTGGGCAGCGAGGGGAAGTCCAGCTGAGACTTCCGTCGAGGCGTGGCGTCAGAGAGGAGGCTCTCCACACTGAAAGGGTTTCTTTTCTGCAGGGCAGAGGACCTCAGGCCTTCAGGACTGGAGCTGTGCGTGCTGCCTGGAGAAACCTGCTCCGGTTCTCCTGTGGTTCTTTGGTTTTGGTGGGGTCGTAGTTGGCTGAAGTCGTGTCTTGTTTGGTCACAGCTGGATTCAGTTTGGTGTCCTCCTGTCCCTTTAGTTGCTGGCAGTTCAATGTGAATAGTCCCATTAAGGTTTGAAGACTGCTGCTCACTGTCAGTGAACTGGGAGACGCCGCTGTCACTCTCTGAACCTCCAGGTGTGTGGAAACTGTCCCCTGGGAGAAGTTTGTTCTGCGCCTTCAGCAGCTTCCTCTCCTGTTTTCGTTTCTTCTTCTCGGCCCGCTCTCGCTCCCTGCGTGCGATCTCCTCGGGGTCCATGGGCTCCCCGCTGCATGTGGTCGGGTGGGAGTTGTGAGCAGGCCGCCCTGGCCCTTTCTTTGTGTTCTCCTTTTTTCTCCATTTAGCACGTCGGTTTTGGAACCAGACCTATGCACACGTACACACATAAACACGCACATGAAATACACATGGACACAAGCGGAAAATGAAAGTCTTCTTTCCATGTCAACATTTTGTCAGAAAAGACCTTTAGGGTCATATATTGGTTGCTGCAGCTTTGTTGGGACTGTTGGCAAAATGACTAGCAGTTAGCCATTTGGCATAAAATGATTTTAATAGTTAATCAAATGCTGAGATTATTTAATGTGGAAAATAATTAGCTTCTTTTAGCTTTTCTAATATGAGGATTTGCTTCCTGTCTCTGTTTTATATCACTACATTAATCATCTTTGTGTTTTAACTGTTGGCTCAACAAAACAAAACAAAGAAACAAACAAACTCAAGAAGTCACCTGGGTTCTGGAAAATTATGCTGAGCATTTATTACCGTTTTCTGACATTTTACAGGCCAAATAATTGTCCCATTAGTTGACAATTAAAATAATAAATAAGTTACTAAAGACAACAAGGAGATTTTCCTTCCCGCTGTCACCAAGTGTTGCTCATGGGGGATTTGTTGTTGCTCTATAATAATAATGACAGTAAGACCTAGACCTGACTTTGTAAAGTGTCCTGAGACGACTGTTGTTGTGATTTGGTGCTATACAAATAAAACTGAATTGAACTGAACAATGATTTTTACATTTTGCAAGACTACAACATAATGTAATCAAAAACAATCCCAATGCAATAAAGAGCAGGCTAACTTTGCAAAATGTTCATTTCTGACGTTGTTCAGAGCTGATTTGCTGAATGAACTCTGCAGTTTTTGTTAAAGGCTAGTTTGTGTGTTAGTTTGGATCATTTTCCTGGATTTAGATCTAAGGTGTGGTGAAATCCCCCTTCACAAAACGAATACATGCTACATTAAACAAAATTCTACTTATAGTGTGTCTAAACAACAACAACCTCATCTGCCATTAAGAACTGGTGTCAGTGGAGTTATCCAATCAAAAACCAAATTGGCTTTAAATCAAACAACTGCTGAAACATCCAAAAAAGCGGGGAAAAAGGTGGAATCATTGTTGTCTGCCTCCTTTCTTTGTTGACTGCAGCTTTAAACATCCAAAGAGTACAGTAGGTTAATAGGTCACAGCGGTGGACCCCCATCTGCACAGATGTTCCAGCGTTAATTACTAATGAGTCTGTGTAATGGCCAACATTAAGTGTACCTTAGCTAAATCAGCCACAGCCCATCTCTGTATATTCTTGCACAGCCAGCACTCGGCTCATACGGGGCTTAACACTCGCACTGCGCTCAGCGGCTCTCCTCCCTGCGCACAAAGCCAAACTAGGGAGCCTCTCCCGCCTGAGAGCTCTCACTACCCGGCCTCTGGGCGCGCTCAGGGCCCCGTGTTCGGCGCTGATAACGCCAGGAGTTTAGCATGCACATGTAGGATCCGCGAACGTTGCATAATAAGTACGGGACACCAACAACATGCGCGACAATGGCGCTTCTTATGAATTGTTAATGTTGGTTATATCTTTGCCTGGCAAACCTGGTGATAAAGGAGCGTTAAGCAGCTTGAGGGAACAATAATCTGAGGTTTAGGAGCGAAATCCCCCAAACAACACAGGGCAACACGCTTTCCCTCGATGCAACCATGCATGCAAACTGAGAGGAGAACTTAGAAATATAAGGAAAAATGAAACAGAATATCAGAAATAAATACGCAGTGCTATGACCTACTTAAACAGGTTAATAGGTACTAAAAGCATTTCTGTATCTGTTGTTAGTCTGTTAGGCTCAGTGGTAGGTTACTAGTGAAATGTGAAGGCTGGCAAAGTCACTTTTAATAAAATGACATGTATTTTGTTCCTGTAACTGCTCAAAATGTATTATTATTATTATTATTAAGTCTATTATCTGTTAAAATAATAAAAGTAAGCAAATTTACCACAATACAAATAGCATAATCCTAAAATATAATGCTTTAATGATCAATTTGCCTTTAATAATAATAATAGTAATAATAATCTAAAATGAGAACAAATTATTAATCTTAAATTATCTTACACCTTAAACTGAGCCACCTAAAGAACGCACCATCCATAAGTACAAAATAAGAGTAAAATTGTGAATAAACTGCCAAATAATCACATATTTTATTTAAAAAAACTGCAGCTAAAGGAAGAATAGTATTTCTCAGGCCGTGGTTTGCTGAGTAAATAGCCTTGTTTTTATTAACCCATAAATCAATAGGTCGTCTCCATGCATAATTCAAGAGAGACCTTTTATTGATGCTTTGATAACTGACAAATAGCTGTCTCAGTGTGGGCCAGGCATTCGTAAAGCAAAGCAAAACAAACGCCCCTCTGACATTTTCTCATAATACAATAGTTTGGGGATTTTAAACATGGACGTAAGATTGAAATTTCCTGGAAAAAAAAAATCAGCGATTGAACTAAAACAAACCTGTGGGGAAAAGTCAGAACTAAATTGATTTATGTTTGTCAGAATATGTGGCTCGTTTTACCTGAACCCTGGACTCCACCAGGTCCAGCCTGAGCGCCAGCGCCTCCCGCATGAACACATCTGGATAGTGGCTCTCGTTGAACGCCTTCTCCAGCTCTTCCAGCTGCCACCCGGTGAAATTTGTCCTCGTGCGTCTCCGTTTACAACCGGGACTGTCCTTATCCGGGTCCCCATCTGCAGTGGTCGACGTGTGCGTGTTTGCACAAGCGTGTGTTAGTGAGTGTGTTTGTGAGAGAGGAGAGAGAGGTTCATACGGCACAATTTGCTTGTAAAGCAGGTTAGTGTAAAACTCACCGCTGTCACGTGTGTGGTTTTAAATGTTTTGTTGATGGTGAACTCTGAGAAATCACACAACTAATCTGGTGTTTACGTGCGTTTCATGCTGGACAGCCTCGGTCACTTTTCATTTAAACCTACCCGACAAGCAGCAGCCAATCTTATCATTTTCTCTATAAAAGTGACAAATGTTTGCAGTAAAAACATTTCAAACGAGCCTGAATATAAACGTTTTTCATTTGTTTTCAATTCACAAAGCTCCAGAACTTTCAATTGGCTGTTCCTCCTAAATAATCTGTCCTCAAACGCTAAAAAAATACATTTCATCCTCAAAGTTATATGACTATAAAACACGCTACTTACATTTATTACGTTTCTTTTACAGTGGAGTGTTTCCACACTAATGTCTGAATGAGTTATGAGCCAAAAAGAGGCCTACCTGAGAGTTTGAACTGCTGGCTGTCCGGCGACAGCAGCGGGTTGGAGCTGACCACCGAGGCCGAACAGGAGCCGTTAAGTAATCCGTCTATAGAGAAGGGCACGGCGGTGTGTGACTGCAGCTGGTGTCCGCCGGTGAGCTCGTAGACGTGCTGTTGGTGGTGGTGATGGTGGTGATGGGGACCGAGCGGGTACGGGAATCCCACCAGCCCGCCCAAGGAGCCTCCGAATTGGGCGTGAGGATGCTCGAGTACCCGACTGTCCATGCTCGCCCGGGCTGCGGCGGGGCCGAAGTGGAGACGCAGTGGGAGGCAGTGTGGCTGAACATGCAGTCAGAAAAGTCACGGAGAGGAGGAAGAAGCGGCGAGGAGGAAGTGGTGAAGGCGGAGGGGGGAGAGAATGGAACCCAGGCAGACGGCCGGCTCCCGCGGCCACGGTACGGCGTCGGGAGTGAAGCGGTAGACACCGGGCTCTACGAGGTATTTCACGTTTACGGTCCAGCCGAGTCAACCCTGCTCTTTCTCTGTGCGAGCCAGCTCATTAGGACTCCTCCATCTGCTCGCGGGACCAATAAGAAACGTTAATCGCCACGTGACGTCAGAGGCGCGGTTAATGGAGTAACTGAAAGCAGAGCACGAGGAAAAAAGCGAGAGGGCGCCTTTTTCTTTCCGGATCAATCGCTAATTACACCTGGCGCGGTCCTTTAACTCAGGCCTGTCAAAACAATGAGGACAAAGCTCAGCTGGCACGGAAACAGTCGGCTGCGTTTTCAGAAATATAAACTGCACGTTTCACATGTTTTAGCCCACTGAAAACACACGTCAGTAGCAGGTAAGATGTCATCTATAAAGGGGTTTTAATGGGTTTTATTAATGGTCAGTCCACCATTTAATAACGCCTTAAAGATCACTTATAAGACAATAATAAATATAACTTCAGAACTGCCAGGTTGTGGAAAATCCTCCTGCAGTCATTGGGCTAAGGGTCCCACCAGTCTCAGGGTCTTCACCTGTTAAAATAAAAGCCACAAAACAATCACAGAGACACAAAACAACAACAAAGAGCACAAAAGTATCACAGACACAAAACTATGACAAAGACACAGTTTCCACAAAAAAGGTACAAAACTACCACAGAGATATAAAACTATCAACAAGAGGCTAAATGACCACAAATCAATACACAAACATGATACAAAATACATAAATTGTCCTCAGAGAGAAGCAAAACAACAAATGCCATGGCTGCAAGTGTTGTTTTGTGTCTCTTTCTGTGTGTCTTACTACTACTATAGGAGGGGTTGGGTAGCTGCAAGTGTTGTTTTGTGTCTCTTTCGGTGTGTCTTACTACTATAGGAGGGGTTGGGTACCTTTTGCATGTCTGTACCAAAGGCTGTTTTAGCTTGAATTAATTAGGGAAACCTCTCCAATGGACTATTTATATTCTGCAGCACATTTGCACCTAAATCAAGTTATAAACAGTGTATTAACATTTCCATCTGTAGACTTGATTGTAAAACCTTTTATAATGTTTTCCAGATGTTTATATTTGCAGGTGACTGACTGACTTATGCTAATAGCTCCTTAGAAACTGAGGATCCCCAAACTCTTTATTAATGTCATATTATAACCTGATCCCTGATGAACATCAATAAACCTACTAATTAGAGCTTATACACCTCATATCAGAAAATAACACCACACTGACTTTATATGAGGCAACGACTGCCTTTCCTCTCTCTGCCTCTTCTCTTCCTTTGTGTGCGTGTGTTTGTGCGCGCTCCCACGTCGTCAGTGTGTGTGTGTAAGTGTTTTACAGCAGCATTCAGGAGCCGGATTGATCCAATAACAGCGCCTTTATCATCCCCCTTTTCCGGAGCTGTCACATCGCATTTTAAACTACAAGTCTCTCTCCATCTCCCAGGCACCTCCTTCCCCAAACACACAGCACACAGGCATGCGTACACGCGACTGCGCGCAGACAGAAACACACGGTGTCCACATCTGCGTTAGTCGTCCCAAAGCCAAACCCTGCATCATTATTTCGATTTTTCACCTGAACAGCTTACACAGATGTTCAGTTGTAAAGTGGGCTGCAGCCTACACGATCTGACGTTTCCAAGAATACTCACACATGCAGACTCCATTCAGCCTCAACTGTGCACGAAGCATTACAGGACAACAGTGGGTGGCTTTTTGCACGAGTTTGCTCTGGAGTCTATTATTTGAACAGGAATCCTCAGCAAATTGTGCATTTAGCTGGCTTCCTAAAATAAGGTTATATAAAGTTTAATTTGAATAAACGCTACCTTTGAAGGTGTCTTGGTCATATGTTCAATTAATATTAATACTATTAAAATCCATTTTCAAGGCTGAAATTTTAAAGACAAAATTGATTTAAAAAAGTGTATAATAAACATTTATATCACTTTAACTGAACACAGGATACATAAAGCTACACACTGACAAAACAATCTCATCTACATTTAACACTTTCAGTCACATCACATGATCTTCATCAGCTGACTGAGTTTGCTCCAGTGACATGGGATTGTTATATGTTGAGGTTCAGAGTTAATTCTTGATCTTGGAAGCAGTAACAACAGAACAATCTGCCCTCAAAGTTCATTTAGTGTCTGTACTGGAACTTTTGGTATTTTGTGTGCTGATAGCTGATGGAGATCCCTGATATGATCAGAAACTCTGAATGAACCTGTCTGTCACACAACAGTTTGTGCAAACAAGTCTAAGAAGACACAAAACAAACAAATGTTCCTGCTCAACATGTTGGTCACCAAGAAGAACAAGAATCACTTCTTTTTCCTGGTTTCTCACTTTAAAATAGATGGTCCAACACTCCGGTGTTCCTCATTACAATCACAGAGAAAGGACACAAAATCACCCTAAACAGGGCCACTTTGAAGAACCATTGGCAATGACTGAATAATTGGAGCTGCTGGGTCAAAGCATATGGATTAACCAACAGCAGCAGGCGATGGGACTGGCATCTGTCCTCGGGATAGGAACAAACACCGCCACTAATGGGTTGAGTTACTGTGTGGGTTCTTCAATGATGGTTTTTAACAACAGTTTTATTAATTATCATTTTTTACTTTTTGTGTGGGACGTTCAGATAGGAGTGTACACCCACGCTGATAAAAACGTCACTGGACTGAACATTAGTTATCATTTTTATCAATAGTTACAGAAAGATTCTTAGTCAATGAACACACCATGGGTAGCCACTTATTTTTTACTTAGAGGTATCGCTTTAAAGAAGACTCCAGGCTGCGCATGCACACATTGTATGAGAGTTTCTTTCATATTTGTATGTAGAATCTTTATTTTTGTTTCCACAGTACAGCCACCTCCTTCCTGAATCAGCCAGTGACGCATAGGTCTGCACAGCACCTTGTTAAGATTTGGGAGATGTGAACGCCGACTCCTGCCACCTACACTAACCCATAACAGAAGAAGCACAGTGGAACTTTGAGCTAAATGCTAACACGTTAAAGCTAACATGCTCTGATTTATGAGGCTAGCATACTGATGTTGAGCAGGTATAAAATGTTCACCATCTTTGTTTAGTGTTTGCTAATTAGTACTAAGCACACAGTACTGCTGAAGTTGAAGATAATAAACCAAAGTATTTGACAGATAAAAGTTTTGACCTGATGATGACATTAGCTAAAAAGTCAGGGGATCACCAAACTTATTATTAAATATATTTCATTGCAATCCATCCAGGAGTTTTCAAGATATTTTACTCAAAACGTCAAGCTCATGGTGGCACTAGAGGAAAAGCAGGGGGTTACCAAAGTCAGTGGAATTCATCCTCTGGTGAATATGATTGTGGGTACAGTATTTTATGCCAATTCATCTTGTAGACGTTGACATGTTTCTGTCTGGACGAAAAGGGTGAACCAGCTGATTGACATCAATCGTCCACTGAGCGAGCAAGGGTAAAAAAATAACCAAACAACATGAATATAAAACTTACAAGTGTTTTTAAAACAACAGACAGTGCCTTTTTTAATGACCCACAAAACCTTTTTTTTAGGAATATGACACAAAAAACATTTGAAGTAATATGTGGTATCTGTTTGGAGCTTAAAAAAAAATTGGTAAGTGTAATTAAAAATTCAAGTTATCTGGTTGAGTTAAGGGTCTTGTCTAATTTGATTGCACTGGAAAATGAGAGGTTTAAAAATTTACAATCATGGCACAGGCCAGAAGCAAGTGGGGCTCCAGGTGGACATCTTTGGGGAGGCTACGGTGGGAGCGAAGGAGAGAAAGAGAGATTATACATATAAATTGTAAACGGTGTCGCAGGGGCCAAATCTTGCCCGAGGCGGTGACTGCTTCATTTTGTGTTAAATTTCTTGACAGAAAGCCACCCGCGTGCTGGTGAATACTGAATGGTAATCAGAGCTGGTTGAATAAGTGCCTCCCCCTCCCTCTTCCATTACTGTGAATTAATTCAACTTTATTTATCCAATTTCTGGAGCTGACAGAATGTTAATTTGAGTTGAGATTTCTCTCTGCTGTTCTGCCTGTGACCCGTAGCCCTGGGATTGGCGTGTTGTAATAACCTGAATCTTTCACCAGAAGCTCCGATAATTGTTACCTTATTAGCATGTAAATTGTTTAATTAATATTATTATGAAGAACTATATAATCCCTCTGTTACTTGACCCTGAGTCCACGCACGAGCAGGCATTCTGAATTTCAATGTCTAGTTTTTAAATGGATCCTCTTTAATGTTGGCTGGTTGTCAGACTGTTATAAACCCTCTTTTTCCACTCTTATTGCAACTTTGAACAGCTTGAGAGGTGCTTTTGATGTCAAGCTGTCTCCATCTCTCTTTTTCTCTCTGTTCCCTTTTTATTTCTTTGCTGCTCTTTCTGATGTGTATTTATTTTCCTGCTGCCATTTTTGGACATCAAAATACACCGCCTTCTTGTCGTTCGCTTTTTAAAGCCCCCTCCCCACGTTCCCAGTGGCTGTGTGAGCCAAGCACACGCAGTGCTCGATAAAAAGCAGCCCTTGACATGGGGTCCTATGAGACCGCAGCATTTAAATTTGCTTTTGTTCCTTCCTCCTCCTTTTTTACTGGGCACGAGTGACATTGTCAGATGCTAGCTTTAATTAACTTGATAATAAGATGGGCGGCTCACATACAGGCCATGGTTCAGCTTGCCTTGCCTCCAGCCCCCCCTCCCCTCTCTCATGTGTCAGTGCAGGCAACACAACCAAATCCTTATTCAAAGAAGAACGGGCAAAAATAAAACAAAACATTGGTGCCAGCTGAGGTGATAGCTTCTAAGCTGTTGTCATCTAAGATCAGAGGTAGTCTGTCTTTAAAAAACACTCAACCTAAGCCTCTAGGAACATGTCTATCCTGTGTGCATTGGGTATGTATGTATCTATTAGCATGTTCCAATGTCTGTCCCAGAGTCGTCCATCTTCCTGTTTATCATGTGGTTTGCCTGGAATAAAATATTCAATGAGTCAAACTCCTGGAATGGGTTTGCTTCAAATGAAAAAAATAAGTTAGTAAGGAATAGATAAGCTACGACCTTTGACTGGTAACTTAGATGTTTCCTAAGGAACTGAAAAATTTTAAATGTATATTATTAACATTATTGCAGGATTAAAATGTGATGTGAGGCTTGATTTTGTAATTCAGCTGGTTGGTGATCCTGCCAGAGACTCAGCGTTCGCAAACTGCATTTATGTGCCGAATTTGCTGCAGCTTCTCAGGCATAAGCTATAAAATTAGAGCCGTTGCTTTTCATTCTTGTTCTTTGACAAGTGAGGTTTGGACCTGGACGGTGACCGAAGTTAGCTGATGTGTTCACTTTAGGTATCCAGGGTGTGTATTGGGCTGTGAGCATATGAGTTACCTTTCAGACAAAACAAACTCATTTTGATTCATTTTAGTAGTAGTTTGATTCCATATATTTCACTGAGTTGAAAAAATAATGCAATCTCTATTTACAGTCTGTTCCTGCACTTCCCTTTGCTCTGTGCCATAGAATTCAGTCTGCCAATAATAATTAATAGCCAACCATATATATATACAGTGTTCAGTGCTTCTTGCATGTCTAGTTAGACATGCAGTAGAAAGTCAATCACAGTTTCTTTGTAAGCTATTAGATATCACCATTATGTGCATGGGTGGGGGTTTGGACATTAGTGGCATGCTGAGCAAACAAAATTTATCTTGTCATAACTGTGTAGGGGCTTTAAGTGTCATGGACGGCGATGTCGGTCAGTCGGTCCACCCCTGTGATCCGGTATTTCCACAGCTGCTGGATGGATTGCCATGAAAAGCAGAGACATTACTCATTATCAGAGGATGAATTTTAATGACTTTGGTAATCCCCTGACTTTTCCTCCTGACTTTTTGCCACCATTTATAGCTCCAAATAAGATATTTCCACAGTAACAGTCATGAAATTTAGTTCAGACATGTTCCTTACGGGATGAATTAAACTGATCTTTTAACTTTTCATCTAGCACCATCATCAGGTCCAAATTAAAATTTGGTTTATGACCAAATACCTGCAAAATCAATGACATTCCCATCAGCTTCCACTGTGTGTTTAGTGCTGATTGACAATCTGATAAACATCAGCATGTTAGCACTGTCATACTGAGCATGTTAACCTACTGATATTAGAAATTAGCTCCAAGCACCACTGTGCTAAGTACAGAGGTGCTATGAGTATGTAGAATTTCAGGCTTGTTAGATTAGCTATTGTGCCACTTATCAACCATTTACCAGTTATGGCCTGCTGGACAGGCCTCAGACAACCAGTTTGCCATGGGTAAATTAGTGTCCTCCTGGAGACTGTGCAAGCACAACCACAGCTCCTAACCGCTGGCCGCTGAACAGCTCCATTGGAGTTGTTCTGGCTGTTAATCTTTACTCTAAACATCCTAAATGGTGGATACTGAAGGAAGGGTGAGTCTTTTAATTTCTATCCCTTTTTCCTGCCAGTCCCGAAACCCTTGCAAGCCCATGTTTTGTATTTATAGACCACCGCTGCCCCCAGAGTACACGCCTTCAAAACCACCTGTCTTCAGCCATCCTGGTGAACTTCTACCGCTGTGCCATCAAGAGCATCCTGACCAGCCATATCACAGTTTGGTATGGAAACTTCTCTGTCTCCGACTGCAAGGCACTGCAGCGGGTGGTGAAAACTGCTCAAAGCATCATAGGGACTCCACTTCCAGCCATTGAGGGTGTCCACAGAGAACGCTGTCTCCGACGTGCTCGCATTCTCAAGGACTCCTCTCACCCTGCTCACCAACCGTTTGACCTCCTGCCCTCTGGGAGGTGCTTCAGGAACCTCTGGACCAAGACTAGTGGACTCAGGAACAGCTTCTTCTCCACAGCTGTCTCCTTACTGAACTCTGTCCCCTGTTGACCCCTACTGCCTTCCTCTACACCACTATACACACCTCACCCCTTCTCATCTCTCCTCCCAGGACTAATGCAATACATTTCTGTTACCTGCAACACTGAAGTGATCTGTTAATTTGCACAGTTTGCACATAAAGTCTGTTGTATATTGTACATTGCCTTACATATCTTACTGTAAATATCAATTGCACATATCTATCAGTAAATTAGTTCAGAGTGTACATACTGTAGATAGTGTCGATAGTGTGCACTCTGCGCTGCTGTTATTGTACTTCTGGTTAGATGCTGAACTGTATTTCATTGCCTTGTACTTGTACATGTGTAATGACAATAAAGTTGAAGCTAATCTAATCTAATGTAAAGAAGCTACATTTTGTGACCACCCAATTAGCAAACATGTTCCCAGAAACGTTCAATGTGTAACAAAGGTTAAACCGAGACATGGTTTGTAAACAGAGACTATGTATGGGTTAGGTTGAATCTACTTGATTATATGTATTTCAAAACTAATTTTAGACTTCATTTCAGGTTGTTCTTGTCTATATACAGTATGTTCAGAGAAAGTACAGCCCACACAGAAGAGGTCAC
Organism: Monopterus albus; assembly: GCF_001952655.1. Taxonomy (NCBI): domain Eukaryota; kingdom Metazoa; phylum Chordata; class Actinopteri; order Synbranchiformes; family Synbranchidae; genus Monopterus; species Monopterus albus. The sequence continues at coordinate 213,523 of NW_018128335.1, forward strand.
CTGTGGGGCTGCATGGCTTCAACAATCAAATGTAGGCCCTTCATCTGTATTCACATAGGGACATGCCTGAACGTTGAAACTTCCCTGGAGCCCAAGAAACCTCACAATTTTCCATTTTCTTTTTCCCAAACATTGCTTATATAGAAAAAATAAAGAAAACTGACCATGTAGGTTTCCACACACAGGGATGAGAATTTCCTTTGAGCCACAAAACCCTCAACATGCCTCTTGAGAGGGGGAATCACATCATATTTATTTTTTAATTAGCAAACTAAGGTAAAGCAGTGGTGAGTTAATTACTCAATTACTGTGTGCAAGTTAATTTTTAACCATCTGAAATGAAGTCTGTCATTACTTAGTCGATTGACTGATAATTAAGAGTCTAATCTAAATTCATTGTTGGGAGTTGGGGTTTTGATCCTGCACTGAACTAGAACTAGATGCAAGTCCAATTAAAATGAAAGGGATTTCATGTATTGATGTTTTGGGTTTTCCACAAATCTTTTCCCTGACACATGAAAGCTTTAATAATTTAGAGAAATAAAGAACCCATTTCTAGACGAGTTTATTTTAGATTCTATTCTCCACACAATTATAAACCTTTCCTCCATCTAATTATGAGCATAATTGTGCCTCTGACAGAGTATTTGGAAGAAATGCAAATAGTGATTTTAACGTTCTTTTCTTTAATTTACCTCTTGTCTGACAGATTAAGCATTTGTACATATATTTAAAAAGGGTGTAACCAAAACCAAACTTCCTCTCTTGAAGCACTAATTCTGTTTCAATTGAAACTGACATATCACTTTTTCCTAAAACGCACTTAACATGCCAAAAAATGTCAATGCTTGAAAGAACCCAAAATGCCATTTTAATTGTTATCAGCGAGTCAATCTCCCTCTCACTTTCCCTTTCTTTCTTTCTTTCTTTCTTCTGCCCACCCCCCTTTTTTCCTTGGCTGTCTTGGCACAAGCCGCACGGAAATAGACCTAATTAACCCCCCCTACCCCGCAGGGAAATCCGCTATGCAAATTAACATTTTCAAAATATAGTAATGATATAATTTGAAAAATGGCAAAGCCAGTTTTTCATGCTCTGGCTTGAAGTATTTGCACATACATTTTAGTGGCCCAATCAATACTTTCCTCTGCATCTCTTGATTATGTGAAGCATGTGTGTGTGTGTGTGTGGTGGGGGGGGGGAAGAGGAGGATGGGGGTGTTAAAACAAATGCTCAGAACTGATGGGCACAGAGGAAGAATGGATCAGCCCATTCGGCCACTGGCTGGCTACTGGAGCCCAGCAAAACCATCTGCTGGGAGAGAAATGGTGGAGGGTTGAAAGGAAGGAGAAGGTCCTCCCCTCCCTCCCAAAAGAGCTCAGCTTAAAGCCAGAAAGATGTTTTAATTAGGAAGCAAGTCCACGTGCATCTAATTTAAATCATTTTAATGAATGGCTCAGACCGAATGGCCTGTGTGTACTGAGGCAGGGGTGTTTTCTTTGGCACACTTGGTTCAGGTTTTGTTTTCCCACCTCACCAGGCTCCTCATGTTTCCCAACCCTTATAATTTCCTCTTTTAGTCTAAGCAGCATTGCTATTACAATACACAACAATACCATTTCTGTTGCATATTAGTGTTCCAAGTGTGAATTACACAGGACTCTAAATACTAGGCCTGAGCACCCAGTACAGTATTGATCACATGTATTAATTTGATTTGATTTGATTTATTCTTTCAAGCATGTAAAGACAGTTGATATGTCAACACACATAATTTTACACATATCCAACAAATGCTAATCCAATATCAATTTGCTTATACCTAGTACATGCTTGAATGGAGTAGGAAGAAGTCAGACTTATCCAGTCCTACCCCATGACATCATCTTACATCATTGGTTTGCAAGCAGTATCTCTACAAAATAATTCTCT
>NW_018128335.1:216043-224325 GCF_001952655.1 Monopterus albus
ATCAATGAGGAATACAAAATGCGTAGTGCTTTCCCGTCCAAAATATATCTAACCCTTGCCAATATCGATATATTTTTTGCTATTTTGTTCTGAACATATCTGATATGAGATTTCCAGGAGAATTTGTCATCAACTATGACACCTAGAAATTTAATTTCATATACTCGTTCTATATTAACTCCCCCAATTTTCAATTGAAGTTCATTGTCTAGTCTACGATTCCCAAATACCATAAATTTAGTTTTATCCAAATTCAGAGATAGTATATTACTGTCACACCATTTCTTTATCTTCTCAAGTTCCTGTGAAACCTGTTAAGAAAAAACAATGGTAGGCTCAGGTACAGTACAGTGTGTACAGACTGCACTTCAGTTGTTATTGATCTCCTTAGAGATATTCTGCTGATTCATGCATAATTGAAAGAGAAGTGTAGATACATGACAACTTCTGTATAGGCTCTACCCTTTATTGTGACACATAATTCACAAGTTAAGGCATTGCCCACAGCGAGGGAGACCACTGGTTAAAGGAAAATACAGTCTGCAAAGTGTGAAATGTCCACTTTTGTTGTTGCATTTCTTATGTTTTTTTCTCTGCCTGCACTTGATGGGTCACAGCCAAAATGTCAGAGCAGGTTTAGCAATTAACTGTTCAAAGATATCAGTCAGTGAGAGCAAGTAATTTTACATAAACTGCCAGTCCAGCAAGCACAGCCTGATGACACCCTCTGGAATATCCCATCTCAACATATGCCTAATTGTTTACCACTGCTTGTTTACATAAATACAAAACGATGCAGGGGAGGAGGGGCGGGGGGCAGAGGAGGGTTTAGAGTCACTACACTATAAGACAAAGCTCGAGAATTAATAACAATTTGTGGCAGATAATTACTTATCAATTAAAGCTGTTATCCTGCCTAATTAGGCAGCGTTCATTAAATTCAGCCAATTTAAGCCTTAATTAAAGTTATCAGGGCCTGAGAGCGAAGCGTGACTCAGTGGAGCATCGCCCCCCAGTGGGCCAGCGGGGAAGGAGCTCCTCATGATGTGTGTGCACACCAGGGAGAGAGAGGAAGTTTTATTTACTCTTTTTGCTGTGTTATTTTGCTTTGTTGCAAAAATGGGTAAACTGTGTATCACAAGTGTTGATTTTTTAAATTTATTATTATTATTATTATTATCAGTCGTGACTCAGATCCTTTGCTGAACAGAAGTAGGAATGCAAGTTTTACTCAAGTAAAAGTACTTGAAGAAAAATGTACTTAGTGTAAAAAATATATTTATTCGACAAAATGGTTCCCTTTTGAGTATTTCATTACTATATTCTTACAAACATTATTTTTGTCGATACATTGACGTGTAAGCAGCAAAGTGAAGCTGTTTTTACTGTTATATATTCATTGAGAGATTCATTTATATAAAAGTGTCATATTTTATGAGCTGATCATATGTTTTGTATATAAAACCCCTAAAGTGACTATCTAGTGTCCAGTAGTCAAATAAATATATTGGTTTAAAGAATACACTTTTTTTTTTTTAGCAATGCAGTGGAGTGAAAACACATGCATGGCTGGATCAGGTGGCCCTGGGGCAAAAATAATGTCTTGTCAGGCTCCTATTTACCACATTTTTGCTTTGGTAATGCATACAAAGTCCTTAGAAAATCAGGTAGCCTGAGTACAAGTACCTCAAAATAAGTATTAAGTACTGAGTTACTTTCCACTAGTGATGATGACAGTGATGGTGGTTAACGGTAAAATATAAAAAGAAGTACTTTACTGAGGTAAAATAAGTAACACCACAAATAAACATTTTACTGAAGTAAAAATACCACAATATTATCAGCACAATTAATGTCATCAACAATTATTCTGTACAAAGGCATCATAGCTTGTTTCTTATGTAAGAATTAATTTCAAAGCTGAAATGTGAATGAGTAAAAAGTAAGATAGTAGCCTGAATGTAGTGTAGCAGAAGGCTGCAGAACATGAGTGTACATAAGTAAATTACAGTACCTCAAATCTGTAGACATAAACATAATGGTTATTCATTTGTTTTTCTACTCAGAAGCATAAAAACTACACTCAGAAAGACACACAATGGCTCTGAGTTTAACCGTCCTTCACCCTCTGGCCTGTTAGCTCTGATTTTTAAAGCTTTCACTTCCAAGAACTGTTGTGGCCAATTGACAATAAAGCTTCTCAGTGCGCCTCCGCACAAGGAACCAGCTAATTAATATTGGCTCTTGTTTGGTCTAGTTAATGAATGAGTGAATTATGCACCTCTGGGACACCGCCTCCCCAATCGGTTTAAATTATCCCCCACACCCCTCTTCCAACATTGTCCTCCAATTTCCCTACTCTGATCCTGCACTGATGGGGTCCCTGTCACCCACCACACCACCACACACACACACATATGTGCACATGGACACCAAGGCTACTCCTGCCATCTCCATCTGTCTGCCTTTGTTTTTTTTGTCTTCATTGTCTCTAAAGCCCCCCCCCCCCCTTTTTTTTTATTCAATGCTTCTGCTCGACCTAGCATCATCAGCTCAGGGTGGCAAATAACTTCCATCCCATTAACTCATTTGAGAGGGAGGGCTAGTCAAACAAAGCTTGGCCGCAATCTGATCCTCTCCCCTCACGCACGCACACACACACACACACACACAGAGTCTCGTTGGTCAGAGATGAAAAAAAAGAACTGCATGATTTGCATTAAAAGCTTTGCACCGTGAAATTCATTTATAATTACAATGCGAGATACTGTGTGTGTATAGCAGATCAGGGATGTGTGTGTGGAGTGAACTGCACTCAGATTGGTTATTCTGTGATATGCTAACACGGGCTGTATGGTGACAGACTGCAATTATCCTGTTATTGTAACTGTCAAAGTCAGTTCACTGCAAACCAAGTACAAACTGCATGAAGAAACAAGGATTTACACAACTTTCTTTCTGAACCTCAGCTTTAATAATAACCATGCTGTCAGCCCTTCAACTCAAATAGATTGTGACGTGATAGCATATTTGCCTCCAAATTAGGGCTGGAAGTGAAATCCGTACTTGTCTTTATCAATTACACTATGTAGACATTTCAGTTTTATCAGCTATGAACTGAACATTAAGTTAACTATTTCAGCACCTGGTAAAAAAAAAAATCAAATTAAAAGAAAAAGTAATCAGCAGTTCCAAAAAATACTATTACATCTGTAATAATCGGAACATTAACTGGCTGAAAATGTCTGGAAAGTTTCATGAAGTTGATTAAAGTCTATGATAAAGATGTAAGTATGACTTCAAGTGACATGGGTGACATCCATGACATTTCTCATTGTCAAAAAAATAAAATAACATAAAAGGAACCCAGTGAGTGGCTTGTTCAAGTAATGACGAGGTCATTGTGAATCTAAGGTGAAAGTGTTTTCATTTACATTACAGTAAAGCTCTGCTCATCCTCAAGGCTCCCCAGCGCCTTCATGTGGTGAAAAGGGGCGGTGCAGGTCTTTATGTAGTTTAGATCTCTCTTGGGTTTTTTGCCTCAACTCTGGTCATACTACCAAAAAATAACAATGCAACAATCCAAATAAAAGGTGATTATCCTTATCCAGTACCAGAATATCAGGCTACCTAATCTGAAGTTTTATTTAGAAAAATGGTGTCAGAACTAGATTTTGACACCAAACGTGTAACAATGTGACAAGATTACATATAATGGATGATGTGCAAGTACAGTCGGCCCAATCAAATCACCAAAACCCAACCTCCATTAGTTAGGTAGTTCTAAATTCTAATTTAAATAAGATAGTCCAAACTTAGCTAAAACTTAATGTAATAGCTCGAAAAAGACGAAGATAGGAGAGAAATATATAAGTTAAACACCGGAATTTAAAGCTCGATTCACAAACATTCAAGTGGCCGCCGGTCAGAGTCAGGTGACACCTGTGCAGGTTCACACCTGTTTCTACTTAATCAAACCGTCCAGGTCTCCTTCCACCCAAACCAAGGAGGCCGCTTGTTGTAGCGTTACTAGCTGCGATGGCGGAATCTAGGCGAGTTGATCTGACCACTTTGAACTGTGGTCTACATTCATCTTCTAGCCAGCTTTCTTCGGTCCAGAGGTCCCGGTCAGGTGGTCTGTGTCCTGCAGACAAGTTTCCAGGCTCGCCTGCTGACACCGACACGGTCCGGCTGGTCCTCTCGTTGTTTGACCCCGATGAACGGAGCTTTCCGGAGTTCAGCTACACTCAGCTCGTCGACAACAAGGTAGGGTTTTACCCTGAACCTCTGCTGAGAAACTCAGTTCATTTGGGAGTTTTCTTTTAACAATTGACTCATCATGCAGCTATAGGACTAAAACCAGACAACACGGTCGCTCCCAGTGTGTCTTTTACCTAAAACTATCAATAAAAGGTGTTTTAAGGGGCTACTGGGCTTTTTTCGGCTAACAAATAATGTCTGGCCTTAAAAACAATCACTAATAGTTTTTTAGTCCATTTCTTGGTCAAAGATGTTAAGATACACCTGCTTGTTTCCTTTTCATTGTCCCGATGTTGCATCACTATAATGACTAATCACAGGTTAAACAGTAACAGCCCACCTTGATCAGGAATTTTAAGATAAAAGTTGACATTTGTCATTATTTGACTTTTTTAAGTTAAAAGTTTTTAAAGATAAGGTATCCCTTCTAGTGGCTAGTTTGGTCATGCTCTGTGCTGTTTTGTGCAAGTTTACCTTTCATTAATTCAAGTATTGCACTACTTCAGAAACTATCCAAATTCAAAGTAACTTTTTTTTTTTAAGCATTAAAACTCATTAGAGCACTTTTTGTTTTTTGAAAATCCAAATGTATATTTTATATAATGGCCACATGATTAGCTTCCTTTCAGCTCATTCAGTATTATTTGGCCTTTTCTGTGAAGAATTTGTGAAGGTTTCCATGAAATACTCTTGCAAAAACATGCCAGTCAAAATGATTGGCGACTGAATCACCGATAGCTATGGTCGTCTTTGTTAGTCTTATGACAAACCAAGCATGCTTGTTGCCCAGACAGTGCACAACTGAACCATGCTGGGAAACTGGATTTGGAGGGTATCAAATGAACAAGTGAAATTCATGCACATTTTACAGAGGTCTCCAGCTATGACTGAGCTAAATGTGTCCGTGTGTGATGGGACAGGACTGCTGTTATTTTGGAGATGGACTGAGGAGGCAAAGTCAGAGCCACAGGCTGGAGTGTCTTATTGACTGTGGCTACAGATCTGGATGAATACACTGATAACTGATGTCATAAATCAGCTTTTGTGCGGACAAGCCCTGGTTCACAGTAAAACTCAAGCAGCTCCATCGTGCCGAAGACGAGGCCTATAAGAGTGGGGACCGGACCCTGTATAAACAAACCAGAAACACACTGACAAAGCAGATCAGAGTAGCAAAGAGGAGGCACTCTGAAAGGCTGAAAAAATCAGTTGGTGGCTAATGTCCCATCGTCACTGTGGAGGAACCTAGAGAACATCACCGGTTACAGAAAACCATCCTGCTGTGGAGGGCCATCAATTGGCAGGTGAACTAAGTGTTCTACTGCAGGTTTGAGATGCAGACCTCCTCACCTAGCAGCTGCTCCCCTCCACAATCACCCCCCCAGATCTGTGAAAGGCTTGCATGGGGTTTTGGGTGGGCAGAGATCATTGTGGTGCTCTTTTTGCCCAGTGTTTTTCATTTTGTGGGATAGTTGATTGTGTTTTGCTGGGAGTGAAGCACATGGGGTTCAATAGGAAGTGCCACAGTCATTTAATTTTGAAATGTGGCAGTGTTTGCCGCATGTCCAGAGGCTCCACTTCCTCTTTACAGGGGGGCTTTCTCTTGGGAAGCTACAGAGAGTGGTGTGTGATAACCCACCTCGGTTATGGTCTTGGCTCCACAACTACAGGTTGTGTTAATAAACTGCACAAAGATAACCCTGGCAGGTGTGGTTAATCTATGCTTTACACCCCAGTGCAGAATTAGAATCACTACACATAATCCCAGTCCCCAAAAAACCCTCAATCAGTGGACTAAATGGCTACCTGTACACCTCACGGGTCAGGAGGAAGGCAGAGAGGATTTCTGCAGACCCCTCACATCTTGCTCACAAACTCCTCCCCACTGGATGGCGCTACAAGTCACTGTATGTCAAAACAACCAGACACAATGGCAGGCCATCACTCCCATGAACAGCTAATCCCATTTATTTGATTTATATAAACAAGAGCAAACGCCACAGTGCAGTAGCTTATAGATGTGATCGCTGCACCTAGCTCATTTTTTAACTTGTGTATATGTACATATTTAGAAATAGGTGGTTGTCTTTTAGCTTGTTTTTCTCGGGGGTTTTGTTTGGTGCACATTGGTGGGACATTGAGCTGTAGTCAAAGTCCATGTATTTTAACATACTTGGCACTAAAGATTATCATTGAATAAAATGTATGTTTCATATGGGACTGAACATTTTGTAGATCAGTGACTCAAAAGATAAAGCCCCACTGAGCAGATATGAAGAAGGAAGAGAGAATGATGAGGTTGTTGCCATTGCAAAGAAGCTGGAGAAAAAATATGTAAGTAGCTTTCTACAAATGTGAATCACTTGTAAATATAATAGATTTTGCCATGGACTTGGTTTAAATCCCTTTCAGCAACAGTCATCAACTTGGTATGATATGGAAATGAAACAAATATTTGGTATCCTCTTGTTATAGGGTAGAAGCCTGAAGAAAAAGGACCGCATTCAGGACCTCATTGATATTGGCTACGGATATGATGAAGAGGATTCTTTCATTGACAACTCTGAGGCTGTAAGTTCCAGTTAAGGTGAACATTAGAATTTCTCCAGAAGTGGATTCTATATTTCTCACCAGCATCTATATCCGTTTTTCTCTTTAAACTATAGTTGTTGTGAATTTTTGGCTTTTTAGACATTCAGAAAATCACGTTATTCCAAAAAAAAAAAGTATCTTGAAAAAATTTCCCCTTCTCAGAATTGGGGTTGCACTCATAGGTTTCCCTTCAAATGTATTCCATACCTTTACATTCACAAGCCCATAATTCTGCCTCAACCTCTTGTGGCTTATTTTTTTACAGGGCCAATGGCCTGCTTTTCCTCTTCTTTTTTGACTTATCTACAGCGGTAAATTCTCATCTTTGCCGTGGCCTAAAGCTCAAAAAAGAGGTGTACGTATGTTCTAGTGTTTCTATATTGAAGCAGCTGGGTTTATACACACCTCGTGTCGTGAAAATTACATTAAATGTTTTAACCTGTGTTCTAATCAATATATTAACCAACATATGTTATTCAATGGATTTTAAGCTTTCAGAACAGACTACAGATCACAGGGACCTGTGAGACACTGCATGTGTGAACTGAAGGACATGTTTTATCTTTGTTTTCAGTACTCTGTGTTATATGTTCAGCTAGGATGGCATTCCAGACTTAAAGGAGCCAGCAATAAACTCTTTCCTGCCATATATTGTGAACGGACAACATATTGTTTATCGTCTGAGGGGTTATCAGGGCAAAGCCTCAAGTTCACTTTTCCTGTTTGAATCTTCTTTCCAACTTGATTAACGCCTGGAATGAATCTTTAGGGAGTGAATTTTTTTTTTTTTTTTTTCCCCTAACAGAATAAAGTATTGACATGATGGTTTAAGGATTTCCTTCAATGGGCCGTTGCGCGTTCATGTGAGCTTGCCTGACATCCACTGTGCCATTGTAAAAGCTGAATTTTTCGACTGCTCCTGGTCTTGTGGATATATTTTACCTCCTGCTGCTGCAATGTGACCAGAGGATGTAGAGAAAAATACAGGGCTTGAAGTTACTGCATGTCCGGGAATGTTCCTGTACAGGCACTCGCTGTTTTAACTGACCAGGTCTAACCTACAAGCAGCCGGCCTGGGAAGACCCCGGTGGCAGTGAATGATCAGCTCATCAACTCTGGGTTCCCCTGGAGCACAGTCCCTATTTATTTTGACTGCTTGAGGCCAGTGTGTCTGCCGCATGTGATGTGTGGCTGGTTAACCAGCGGATTAACGCCCCATGATGTTACTGTTGGCGCTAGGCTACATGTTGGAATTAATTTCACTACTTTGGGAGAGGGTGTTGGACTTCCGCTTTTTGGGGGTCCACATCGAGGAGGACCTGACCTGGGGAGTTGATGTCTCAGCGCTGGTGAAAAAGGTCTGATTATGAAGGAGAAATTCATTCAGTTCATTGTACTGTCCACTTGCGACAACACTGGCAGGCAGAAAT
>NW_018128335.1:224346-273985 GCF_001952655.1 Monopterus albus
ACTGTCTTTGTTTTAATGAAGAGGTTTTGTGGCTCACTGATTCTGAAACAATTATAAACTATTTGAAGTCACGAGGGGCGCCAAGTTAATCTAGAGGTACCCAAGATAAAACATTAAATGGCTGGAAATGAGCAAAACGAGCATGCCATGGGTGCTTTAATCTTTCCCTTATAGATGTAAAATCTGTTTTAACATTGTGTTGATTGTGGTTGTTATCTATAGTATGATGAGTTTGTGCCAGCCTCCATCACCACCAAATTTGGTGGCTTCTACGTGAATTCAGGCGTGCTGCAGTTCCGCCAGGCTTCAGACTGTGACACCGAGACGGAGGATCTCAGAACAGAGGAGAAAACACTTAAGCCCTCAAAAGTAAGCAATGTTTTATGTGAAGAAGCCTAAATAGATTGTATAGATGTTAGTACCACATTTTTCATACTGGTTTGACTTGAACATGTTTCCAAAACTGCTTTTTGCACCATTATGGAGACGTAACCCCTTCAAATATGGATTTTTAGAAACGTCATCACAGTGGTGGACAAGATAAGCCGAAGAAGTGGTGCAGAGAAGATGGAGAGAGGAAAACCAATATGGAGTCTAGGTCGAGGTGAGACTACGTTATTTTATCCCTTCTTTAGAGCCACTTGGACACTGGCAATATTTTATCTGTATGTTTAATTTGATTCATAAAATAATTCACTAACCATGTTTTTCTTTACAGCATTTTGTCTGGAATCTCCCTAGCTCATGAGATGAAAAAGAAGAAAAGGACTGTCGGCACACTAAGTGTCACTAGAATGCTGAAAAAGTTTCAAAGAGAGAAAGAGAAGAAACAGAAAATGGAGAAAGCAAATCTGAAGGCAGCTGTAATTATGGATGGACCCACAATTCCTCGGTGTCCGGCAGATGCCGCTGGCGGTGGAGGCTTAGGATTGACTGAGCCTCTTCTTAGTTTAATTGGATCCACCAATGACCACACTCTCATCCAGGCAGCCAGCACAGTGGATTTTGATATTGATTTGGACTCTCTATTAGATGTCACTGAGGCTTCATTGCCAGAATCACTTCCTCAACCTGCTGCAGAGACGCAGCTCTTCAAACCAACAGACGATCGGGGCCAGTTGAATGTTTCTGCTGAAGCCCAAACTCCAAAGATGAATTTGCAGCCAAAAGCTCATTCAGAACAAATACAGCTCCTGTCCGAAGCCAGTTCTGCCTCTTCACATCAGTGTGTCCCTCTACCAGAGGGACTTCCTCCAGGATTGGAAGAGAACATTAGAAAACTGATGGTGGTAAGATTAAGTGAGGATGTCACTCTCTGCGTGTGCTGACAGATTTACCACTTGCGAACTGAATGCGCACACATCACTGACAAATTTTTGCAGGCTGCCAGGACTTCAGAGGGAGGGTCAAAACTGAAGTTCTTCACTCCAGAAATCAACTCAATCCTGCTAGAGTGAGTCACCCAGCAGCACAGACTAAGCAACTGCTCTAAGCCACAACCACACTGGAAGCCTTTTAAAAGCGCCAATTAGTCACAAAATGGCTAAATAAATTGTTTGCGAGCATGCACTCTATCAGCTTAGAACATTTGAGGCCATGTTACAACAGTGTTGACGTACAGTGGGTACATCCCCAGTCTCGTAAATGTCTTTGAGCTTCACTCGGCTGGAAAGACTTTTGGGTTGAACAAGGATCAAGGATGCACTCTTGTCTGAAGAGGCTACCTGTAGGAGCCATGACCAAGGGTACAAGAGACCATCTTTGGCAGAAGTCTTTTATGGACCAACGCGTCCCTTTTATTGGAAAGCAGTTGGTGATTGGACGATTCAGATGGAGGAAAAGCAAAGGGTGTCATGTCTTAAAGAATGTGTTTCCTTGATTCCTTTGTCTTCACATTTTTAACTCCTCTTGCATGGACAGGACTAAGATGCAAGGAAGGAAATGCCCCCAAGACTTGGGATGTGCCCATTGTCTTTCTTAAGGTTGCACTGACAAACGGGCAGATCCTCCCTGTCTTGGTCCAGTATTGAGTTGCAGTGTCGGGAACGGGGCAGCCACTTGCGCTCCAAGGTGTACACGCACACGTCGTCTTTTCTGCCCTGCAGCAGAGAAACTCTCCTCAAACGTGTAAAGAAACTGTTACTCACACACATGGTGAGTATGCTCAACGTTTGAGTTTGTACTACAGATGTCTGGTTTGTTCAATTTTTTATATTTGATACAATTGCTGAATCTCACACTGACAAGGAGGGACCCCCTGACACAGAAGATCCCATGCAGAGACTTAAGGAGGCCGTCAGCAGAGCCATGTCGGAGCAGACTGAGCGTTACCATGAAAAGTGCCAAGTATATGAGCAAGTCAAGGCTTCAAAGTAAGTTCACTTAGCATATGCAGTATTTTTATTATCATAGCAGGTTAGTTATTGGTATAGGACTATATATGTGGCATCATTGGCAGTAGGTTTTGTTTGTTTAAAACGCACCTATGTCTGTCAGGGCAACAGAGGAGGGGAAACAGAAGATGAATGTTGTTGCAGAGGACAATGTGGAGGAGAGAAGTGGAAAAAGAGGTCCCAAGAAGCTGTTCAAATGGAATGAGGAGATCAGGTCAGTTTTTTTTATGATCTCTCACTTTATCTGTGACGACAGAAACAGACACATTTAAAATTAATTGAGCACATCATTGTCTTTGAAAACTAAAACGGTAGCCTGGTGTATGTTGGATCATATTTTGTCTGCAGAGAGTGCTTGTGTCATGTCTTGGGACCAAAAATGGACAAATATAAAAAGGAAGGCAAAGGGAGCCAGGAGACGGAGGAGTACCTTAAGACGTTGCTAGATAATGAAGTCAAACCACTTTGGCCAAAAGGATGGATGCAGTCCAGGTACATGTTGTATGAGATGCTGCTGCAAACTCGCTTACACCTTCAATAATGTATTTGATCCTTTGAAGATTTTTTTTTTTTTTTTTAAACCCTTAGTACATGCTCTTAAACATTTTCAGGGCGCTGTTAAGGGAGAGCAGGAAATTAGGCTTCTTTACTTCGTTACCGTAAGTACAACACCAATACATATTTAATTTCATAACCAGCATGAATTTCTGGATGCAGTTACAAACTCCAACTGTCTCACATGTACCCAGAGTTAAGAAGGCCAGATCTGATAAGAAGCAGCCCTTCATCAGTGGTGCTTCCGCAGTGTTGGATGCTCTCCAGGGAACTCCCCCAGTGAAAGAACAGCTCTCCCAGGAAACAGAAGATGTCCTTATAGAAGGCTCTGGTGTCACCACTTCTATGTCACTTGGTGCTGTGTTGAAGGAAGCTGAAGTCTTAAAAAAGGGGGAGGGTAAAAAAGCAGGAGGGGTGGTGGTGGCCATGTGTTCCTCTACATCTGCAGTGTCAGAAGATCCTCTGGTCAGCGCCACATCTGCTCCCACTCGTTCACTTCTGGAGCTCCTTGCTGATCACACGCTTGCTCAGGAGCAGACTCTCTCAGTTCCCCAAGAGCTCCTCGCAGCAGCTGTTCCAAACTACAGACATTCAGTTCAGCACTGGAGCTTTGGGTCGGATCCCAGAGGTTCTCCCTTTTTTCCTCCAGCTCCTCAGTCCAGTCCAATCGAATTCCCAGTCAGCGGGGTATGTCATGATGTTTTGCCCCAGCTGCTGCAGTCTCAGCACTTCGCCAGGCTCATAGATGCTGGCCATCTGCAAATCCTCGCTGATGAGGTTGATAATGCCATACAATGACAGCTCTCAATGGAAATGTGCACCCAGTAAGTTTTCCTTACTGTATTTACTTTGTATTGGTAAAGCTTTAGATTACCTTAAGTGTTCTTTATTGGCAGAAGGATTAAAGGGGTAATACATTAATTTAAATTTTCACTTCTATAAGGTGGGGGAGAGAGAGAAAATAAATAAGAATGACCAGCAGAGGTTAAATTACACTTTAATGCTTACTATGGGTGAAGCAAATACACTGGGTCCTACATATCCCATAATGCAAGCAATTGCTTATTTATTTATTTAGATCATCCCTGCCTCTGTCAGACTCCACACTTTGACTAAGTAAAAGGTCACTTACCTGGCTTTCCATGAAACCTGAGCACCATGCATCAACTGGTGAAGACCAGGAGCTGTGAAAAAGGAAAAAGCAAATCGGTGGATTTTGGCTCAATATTATGTTGCCAAGCTTGTGAACTGGAGTTTTGAAGGAGTGTTAGGGTTCATTGTTGACTTTGGAAATGTGATGTACACTTTCTGTGGAAATCTCCAAGCCTGAGCAGAGAGAGCCTGATGACATCAGCAGGGTTGTCAAACTCAGTAGTGCCCTATTTGATGAGTAACCCGACTTCAATGTTACTAATACCTCAGTTGTCAGTTTATCAGGTACTGAAGCTGAAACCAAATCTAATACAGCAGCCCTACAATAAATCTTCCCTTCATGAAGGTGTAAATGTTTTGTTTTTTGTATTGCTCTAAAGCATTTTAAACAAAAACTGAATGTTATCACTTTCAGAAAGCAATGATTCATTGCAGGGCTGTTTTATTAGACTTGGCTTGTTCAGTGCCTGATAAAGTGACTTAAGTGCTACAAAATACTGTACCTTGTACATTTCAATAACTTAAGTGCTAGTGACACAGCTGTATGATGCTGAGTGAGCCCAGACATTTAAAATGGATATACGATGACTCGCGTTTTCTTTCTAGATGGGAGCAGTGCTCTTGGTGTTGGACTGGGCAGCATTCTGACAGAGTAGTTACAGTACCAAAGTCAACGGTAATAAATGGCTTCCCAGCCATAGATAATAGGCTAATATTAAAAATTCACTACAGCCACAAGCTGTGGTTTTTGACTGTGGTCATTTGCTTTCTGTCATCTTTGTATTTATCATCTGAGACAGAAAAACCCACAGAAGGTGGTTTTGAACCAATGAAACATGAAGTGGCACTTTACCAATGAGCAGAATAGTGAACTGAGATACAGTACCATTCCTTATTTAAAGCGGTGGAGGCTTAGGATTGACTTAACCCTGTATGGCAGGTATGTTTAAGCTTTTCAAGTGTAAATAATTGACTTAATAAAAGGTTGTGTGCGGTGTAGCCATTTCTTTTGAGCCTAAAAGTTTAGAATGTTTTGTTTGTGCACTGCATCCAAAGGGATATTTGTTGTTTTTCATGTTAATTGAAAAAGGGTTGTGTTCACATTTTTCTCGTTGAAGGACTGCACGCTAAATCAAAGCTGTGATGTGAACACCAGCCAGCGGAATTTAATTTCGAGTTGTGTAGTTTGAAACATGTTACTGTTTGCACTTCATATAATCAAGTTGTCAGTGTTGTATATCAATGATTGACCTGCAACAATGTTTACTTTGACCATATGTTGGAACTGGATGGATTGTTCAAGTGGGGGGAAAAAGGAACACACTGATCAGAGTTCAGCATTTTAAGGCACAGCCACATGTAACCAGTGAACGATGTTGTGCTTTGCAATGTTAAGTCTAGACACCACATGTCACAATTACACAATAAAGTGGTTTCATTTAAAAAAAAAAAAAAGAAGCACACCAGTGTTGGAGTATATGCCAGTATGATAGCACCTTTTATTCTGGAATATATGAAATTTACCAGATAACACGAAGTTAAGTTTAGAAACATAACATGTACCTCAAATGTATCTTAGATTTTCGAGCTTCTAATCAAATGTTTTGAAAATGATGCACTTAAAGGCAGGAATTCAAAAGAGCACTGTGTGAAATGTGGTTTTTTTTTTTAACAGCAGGAGTGGTTCATTCAAGCAGCATAGAAAAAATGATTTAAAATCACATTGCATTATTTTAGTTGGGTTTTACAGCCAGGTGATTTGAATAAGCAGGACAGCCAACAGGAAGCATCTGTTGCATCTGCTTGCAGTTCCTAAAAAGAGAGAAGTTCCATCAATTCCAAAACCTCTGCCGTTTTTTTTTTTAATTCCATTTTGATGCAGGAACAGACCTATTTCAGTATTTCTCAAATTCTGAAAGGATTGTTCAAAGCAAAGGCAAGTTAAAATGTGCAATTATAAAATATAAACTAGATATAAAGCACATGTAAGATCAAGTTTGCAGGTTTCGATCGTGCACAGATTTTAGTTTGAGACAAGTGTGGAAATGTAACATTAAGTTTATAGTGATGTAAACCTACCACTCCCGTCAAGGACCTCCACCTCCACTGTAAAGTTTTTCTTCTTAAGTCCTTTTGCCAAGATTGTGTATTTTCCAGCATGCTTTCTGCTTGTGTGTGTGGGTGGAGTAACCAGCTTCCCGTCTCTGAACCAGATGACTGAAGGTTGAGGGTTTCCTCTCACCTCGCAGGTGAGGCGCTCTCCCTCTCTCACCTGTAGCTTCGTAGGACAAGCAAGCTGTGGACCAACTGAGAGAGAGGACAAAAATGTTGACAGGTTTTGCACAAGGAAATTGATAAAAATAAGCAGCATAATGAAAACAGAAGATAGGGAGATCCTGTACATGCGGTGTCACTCACAGTGGACCATGGCAGTGAGTTTTTGTGAAATTGCCACTGGGGGGTGCTGTGGTCCTTCAGGTCCCAGTTCTAGCTTGGCTTCACACCAGTACTGATCTCTGTCCTCCTCTTTACTGGGAGTGATGTCTAGAGTGAAGATCTCGGTCACTGGAGTCTTTTTTGTGTTGTTGTTGGACTGTAGACAACCCAGTGGTGTCTGTCCTCTGTAGAAGGTCACAGTGAGGTTTTTAACTGGAGCTACATCCTGAACCGTACACTGTAGTGTGTACTGATGGCCTTCCACCATCGGCCCAGTGTGGTTAACAAAGCTCATGGATACATTGTCTGGAGGCTCTGTGGGGGCAGACTGACAGTTAAACTGCACAGAAAAGGCTTGATGCATATTGAGAAAGACGAAATGATTAACTCACTGTAGATCGTTAGAGGGAGATTAATGTGGCAATCCCCTCCCTGTTCAGCTAGTGCATAGCATATAGGCTTGATGCCCCACTCGGTCATCCTGTCAACACTCCAGACCAAAAAACGATCCATAGTAGGTTTAGGAGCCGCCTAGAGAAGCAAAAGGTCACAAATAGCTGTGGGAATTGTTTAAATGATGAACACCGTACAAAAGATTTTTAATAACTAGTTGGCGCTAGTTTATGAGCTATGCCTGTACAGTGTGATCCACTACAGTAGCCCTGCAGGAAATCCTTGCAGGTGTATAAAGTTTATGAAACCCCATGAAGGTGCTCACTAGGCCAGCATTTCAGTGCTCACGGGCACAAAGTTGTGGCCCCTGTTCGTAACTCCTGCCTCTACCTTAATGTTTTTGTCTCTATCTTGCTGAGCCTGTGAATATGGAATTCAAGTGGGCCATATCCAGAGCTCCATTGGAGAGGAGGCTGTTCAAAGATGTGACCAGTGAGGACCCAATCATGGTCACCAAGTAAAGAAGACATTCCAGCTAGAGCAGGAATCATTTTGGCTTGGGTTTAGAAGGGACTCCTAAAGGCCAGTAGGACTGCAGACCCTGTGACTGTGGGAGGAGCTAGGGGACGCAATGGAGAAAAAGGTTCTGGAAAACCATACACCGCTCCAGGTTGGGAACTCAAAGGGTCTTCTGTACATTGTTTTAAGTAGGGCAGTTGAACTACTGACCTGTAATGAGGATATTGATGGGTGGTGGAAGACTTCGAGGCAGTCTTATCCATGTCGCTGGGGGATGTTTGTGAAGTTGTCAGAAAGTTGAAAGGTGAATGAGATTCTTCTTGAGATGCTGAAGGCTATGGAAATTGTTGGGCTGTCTTTGCTGTCTAAAATGAGTCCAGATTTTCAGGACTCCTTACTTGACTTGAACTTGAACATTTGGACTTGGAAGTTGGAGATGAGGACTTGGACCTTTTTTTATTGCAGCAGGCCATTAAAATGTGGATATTGATATTAAAACCTGTTCACCCGCACCACGCTGAATCAGGCATGGTGTACACTAAATGTTTTTTATGTATTAAATTGCTGAGCAATATTGTGTTGCAATGCACTGTTAGAAAGTTTGAAATATAAAATGGTGAGAGCTTTGTCAGTTGTGTTTAATGTAGACCTTGATGACTTTGGTAAAACGGGGACTCAACTGACTCAACTTGGACTTCACTCGAATTATTCTTTGGTGACTTGGACTTGACTCAGACTCAAAACTCGATTTGAACTAGAGGTTTAGTGACTCGACTGCAATGCTATACATTCCAGTTTGGTTTGATCCATGAATGTGAAACATCCTCATCGCTCCACTGACCCTTGTTGCTGTTGTTGCTCTCTTCTATGTTTACTTTCACTGGTCTGTGAAGGGCTGACACTGAATGATGATGATAGACAATATCCACAGAGAGTGAGGCTGAAAAAAAAACCTCATGAATGCTGATCTGATCATTTTGACAGTAGTCACGTGATCAAATATCGGATGTGAATCTGATGTAACACATGCGCAAGTGGCCTAGATCCAATTTGAAGAATCCATCTTAGTTTGTTTACACATCTGTGAAAAGATCAAATCTGAGTCACTTGAAGGGAAGAAAAAAAAATCAGATTTGAGCCATTTAGTCAGATAATGTGAACGTAGCTTAAGTCTTTGGCCACTGTAGTCTGCTGAAAAATGAAGGATTGTTCTAGTGTGAGTGGTAACTATGCCCAGCAGTGGATTTATGCAGCTCCTGAAGTACACCTGTACCTCACTGCAGCAAAGTGAGAATTTAAATCACTGAAGGTCAGCAGACAGACAAGTTAAGTTAGCCTTTATCACACAGGTTCTTAAATCTAACAACACCGATTCACCTACCAATGGGACTTCCCAGCCCAAAAGAGAAAACTCCATCCTTGGTACAGAGCAGTTAGCTTGACAGTAGTCACGTGATCAAATATCGGATGTGAATCTGATGTAACACATGCGCAAGTGGCCTAGATCCAATTTGAAGAATCCATCTTAGTTTGTTTACACATCTGTGAAAAGATCAAATCTGAGTCACTTGAAGGGAAGAAAAAAAAATCAGATTTGAGCCATTTAGTCAGATAATGTGAACGTAGCTTAAGTCTTTGGCCACTGTAGTCTGCTGAAAAATGAAGGATTGTTCTAGTGTGAGTGGTAACTATGCCCAGCAGTGGATTTATGCAGCTCCTGAAGTACACCTGTACCTCACTGCAGCAAAGTGAGAATTTAAATCACTGAAGGTCAGCAGACAGACAAGTTAAGTTAGCCTTTATCACACAGGTTCTTAAATCTAACAACACCGATTCACCTACCAATGGGACTAACCAGCCCAAAGCAGAAAACTCCATCCTTGGTGCAGAGCAGTTAGCAGTCACTGGATCTGCAAACCTGTGATGGGAGAGTTTGCACACAATTAACTGTCAATAATTTACACAGAAACATGGAAGTGATAAGAACTGGTCAAAGCTGGCAAGTGAGAAAAGCTGTGTTTCAACCAGAGCTGCTGCTGGTCCTTAGCTTCTTCTGTGTGTTTTACTTTGAGAGCCTTTAAGCGCAAATTGGTCAAAGTAAAAACAGTTTTAATATGCTAGTCTGATAAAAGCCTTCTCTCTTTATTATTTCAGTTGCTAAAGAAACCAATAGAATGGTCAGAGTAGAGAAATGTTGTTAACAAGGACCTAGAAAATAGGTGAACCAGATATTTATGTTTAGGCTTATGCCACCTTCACCTGCACCTTCAAACACTCTTTAGCTAATGCCACACGTTGCAGGAGTGTAAATCTCCTTCACTCCTAAGAAGTGAATTTATATACAGTATTCTTAAGAGGAGAAAATGTTTCAACCAAATTCTAAAATGTTTTTAGAATCACTGAGCCACCATATCATCCTAAAATAATCAGTATACCTGACCACCAGCGTGGAGGGTGACAACGTCAGAAGGCAGCGGGCTCGTTCTGCTGACTCTCCAGAGTGGCTGATGAAGGAAGGGATGGACGGTGGGATACTGAGAGAAGGCTGAGATGGGAGGATTGTTGGAGAGTGCATGGGAGGAGAAATCTGTGAGGCCAGAGGCGGATCAGGTGTGTAAATGGAAACAGGAGATGAGTTAACTGAGGTCACAGTCGGGGTCAGTGAGTGGGAAAGGGAGAAAGACACAGTAAGTCACTTAAATATGTATGTATATGTAAAGGTATAAACAAACAAACATATCCATAAAGTAATGGGATTTTATTACAGTAATGCTTAAAATAGATGTGAACTACTTTATAAGTAGTTATTCCCTCAAAGAGTACATGAGATTTTACAGTAGACTTTTTAATCTAGAAAAAAAATTGGCTCTTTCCTATTAGAAATCAATCCAGATGAGCAAAATCCATAAAGGTTAAAGTATTTGTGATGTGGCATCCATTTACAGAAACACAATGATGTGTCCTTTCATATGTTTATCCTGGTGTGATAATGAACTTATGAGTCAGTTCTCCCTGTCTTACCGTCATTCAGCCAAGGGTCAATTGAATTCTGACATATTATGAAATAATACTCTTTTTAGCTGATCTATTGTGAACCATTGTTTCAAGGCACACTGAATACACCCAGTGTGTTCCTCTGAGGAAGGAAGGACACCCTGCCCAAGTCAGTAGACCTCGCTCCTCTTTTCTGTGACTATTGTTCCTCTAAGTCCCGAGGCTGTTCTCCTGCCTATCAGATGATTTGATTCACAGGAGTTCACTGGGTGGTGTGGCAACACGCTGACTGTCAAAATTTATAGCTATGTTTTCCACCACTCTGCCAAATGAGTGAAACGAGAGACAAGGCTACCAGACCCTCTCATCCATAGAAATAAATACAGTCAAAAAACAAAATCAAACTGTTATGATTGAATGACATCTGTTATTTCTTGGTAGAAGTCCTTAGATCTTTTACTTTAGTAAAAGTAACATTACTACTTTACATCACTGCATTTACTGTCACAGTGAAGTTGCTCAAAAGCAACACACACACATTTCTGACTCACACAGTTTATAATAAAATGACTGTTCCTCTTTTTTTCAGAGTTTTCACTTGTCAGATCAGTTTTAATATAGCCCAAAATTGCAAAATACTAATTTGCCTGAGAGGATGTTGCAAACTCTACCACATAAATCTCTGAATCCCCCTGTTTTAATCAATGCTTTTTTGTTTTCCTTTAAATTTTTCTAAAATTGAAAAATCACACTGGTTGAACTGCTCACACTTCACTGACAGCCTGTGGTGAGGGGTTGTAAGTACTATACATACCACATGGCTGAATTTACTGTGTAGGCTTCTGAGCCCCCAAAAAGAGTTTGAATTACCAGACTGGATCATCTGTTTCCACATCAAGCTGGTTTGCTAGTGGCGTTTCGTCCTATTATGCCTCCCCATAGCACACCCCTACAGTGGATGTCATTTCACTTACCTGAGCTGAACAGGAGGAACAGCAGAAGCGTGATTGGCCATCCAGAAACAAGCATCCTTCATCAGTTTCCCTGGCTCAAAATATCAGCTGCTGATGTGACGTCTCTCAAATACACGTTACTACCTGTGTGATGCTGTAATGTGGCCTGAGACTTCTGAGAGAACACTGGGCGCTGTGGGGTTTTATGGCAGTGTGGGTGTGTATGCATATGCTTTTTTTTTCTTTTGTTTTTTTTGTGTGTGTGTGTGCTCATTTCTGAAGCTGATGATCAGGCAATTCCTTTATGCTGGCCTCTGAAATCCACTATGGGTGTTCTCTGTTGGTATATCAAGACAGGAAGGAAGGGAGGGTCAAGAATAATGCAGTGTAGTGCTGCAGCACAGCGGGCAAGAATGAGCATGCATGTGTGTGAGCGGCTACACAGCAATGGAAGGCAAAACAGTACAGATACATGGATGATGCTCTACATGATGACAGCTGTTGCTGAAAGTCCAGTGGGCCTCTACTTCCATGTTGAAGAAACCCCCACTGTGCAGATGGGTGATAAATGAAAGGAAAATCTAGCATAAAGTGACCAACACGGACTTTATTTGTGAAGCGTCTCCAGAGCAGGTTCAGTGTTCCTCCTCTGTTGGAGGGAGGAAATGTCATTCTTCCAAAACACATTCCCTCATTGTAGCTATTCAGCACACTTTTTATACACATTCAATAACCTAGAGCTGCAAACATTAGTCAGTTCACTGATAAAAAAAATGAACAGGCAACAATTTTGAAGCAAAAATCATCAGCATTTATTGGTTCTACTTTCTTTAATGTGAGAAATTGATGTTTCTTTGTCATACATAATAAAAAACTGAATATCTTTGGATTTGTTGGTTGGACAAAAGACATTTGAGAACACCACCTTTGACTCTGGAAAGTAAAAATGGACATTTTCCACAATTTTTGACATTCTATGAATAAGATAATATAAACTTAAAGAAATCAACATTAATCAGTGACCCTTGCAATTTTTCAAAATTATATTATGTAGAGCTCCTTTAAAGACTTTGAGTCATCATGTTGTTTGTTGGTGTCCTTGTGTTACTGTGGAGTTACTATGAGTAGCTTTGGATGTTATGTGCATGTTTTGTCACATTGTCAGTAGTATATTTTATGTGGAGCCAGCAGGAGATGCTAATGTTGCAATACAGTAGCTAATGGGGTTCTAAACAAGGAAGCTTTATTTATTTACAATTATTCAGTTTATCTGGGATGAAATGAAATGGAGGCAGCACAGCTACATGATGGTTAGCGCTGTCACTTCACAGCAAGAAGGTTCTGGGTTTGAGCCCAGGCCGACCCGGTGCCTTTCTGTGCTGAGTTTGTCTGTTCTCCCCGGGTACTCCAGTTTCCTTCCACAGTCCAAAGACAATGGAAAATGGAGCTTAGATCAGATCGGTGACTGTAAATTGCTTGCAGGAGTGAGAGTGTGTGGTTGTCTGTCTCTAAGTGCCAGCCCTGTGATAGACTGGCAACCTGTCTAGGATGGACCTCACCTCTCCCCCAAAATCAACTGGGATTGGTATTTTTACAATATTTGCAATATTTTTGGAGGACAGTAATGTCCCTGCCATTATTTGAGCAAACCCGTAAACATTTCATTGTAGAAATTCTGTTTATTGTCACTTTATGATTTGAATGGAGGTTGCAGGGGCTCTGTTTTGGTATTTTGTGTCTTTGTACAGAGCTCACACTTGACTGAAGAGATATCTGGAACTGTCACTGGGTTGCTCCATAATGTTTTAATTTTAAAGGTTTTATTTCATATTGGATTGCTCAAATGTAACAGATTTGTTGTATTAAATCTATTGTTTTATTCATTTGGTGATAGGCAGGACTCTGACATGCTCTGTCTTCCAGGAGCAGAGTTTTTTTTTTACCCCAGGTTTTTTCTGCTGAACGTTTTGGAGAACTTCCTGTTATATACCGTTAAAATCGAAAGTATAATCGCGCCATTTTATCTGCGTCGTGATATTCGTTGTGTAGGCTGTTGGTGATACGGTACGTGCTTTTTGGATTTTGGCACTGGATAAAACTCAGTTCGGCTCTGCTGGTTCTGCTGCGCTGACGGCAAACTGCGCAAACACTGCAGATGTCGGCAGATGTTGGCACGCTTACTGTTTTTACCAACTGTCGTGTTTGTGGTTGTTTGATGGTGAACACCATTGTATCATCATATCATATGAAAAGTGATGCATTCGTTTTTAAAAAGGTTACGTGTGTAGGATGGCGCACACAAACAGACGGAGTTGTGTTAGCTGCTCTCCATGGTTTATAATCTACATACGAGTTCCTGCAGCTTTCAGTTGTTTACTGGACTCGTTTACGCAAACAAGGAAATGGTTGTATAATAAATGGTATTGTTAGTTTCAGCCCTAGTCCAGCATGTATATGAAACCATAAGGCAGTGGTGTTCTCTTTCTCATCTAGCTTTGTCAACAAAGCAAATGAAGAGTATGAATGCTAATCTGGAAACTGAAAACTAATTTAACATCTTCTGTCTTTTCAGTGAGCAGAAATGGCAGTTCAGGAGCTGCTCTTGGGCGTTCTGGAAGATCTGTATGCGGAAGACTTCAAAAAGTTTCAATGGTTCCTTCCATCGGAGAGCGATGGCCGGATTCTTAAGTCCCATCTGGAGAACAAATCCCGAATAGAAACTGTGAGTAAGGTGTTATGTATCTGTACAGAAGAGTCTGAAGCTGTGGACATCACTGTTAAAATCTTGAAGAAGATAGGGAACAACAATGCTGCAGAAAAATTAAAGAAGGCATATGCAGGTGACGTGAATGATAAGCCTTTTAAACTCACCTTTCACTCAAAGTAACCAAAATCAGTTTCTTTCCAGCATGCGTTTACATGGGTCTTTACTTTCTTCATTTGTGTCTTTTGATCTGTTAGGAATATCTGCAGCCTCCACCACCTCTGCTGCTTTGGCACCTCCTCCAGCTCCTGCTTCGATAATGGCTCAGCAAGGGGGCTGGGTTGTCGCCCCGACAATCACTGGCAACCAATGTCAAAATCTGAATATAACCATCAAAAAGCCTTGATTTGTTTAGTATTGGTAACAAGTGAATTAAAATGGATTACATTACCACAAACCAGACAGTAATCCCAAGGGCTATCAGCACTGTATTTTAATACATTTTTATTTGAAAAACACTTTGTGCTAAATAAACACCAACAAAAAAGTAGTGTTTCCTGTGCTTGAATGAAAAATGACTAAAACCCACAAAGTTTCAGTCCTGGTGGGAAAAGGTAACTCCGCTAGTAACAGTGAGAACTACTATTAATGTAAACTACTGTGAAAATCTTAAGAATTATAACTTAAAAGTAGTTAATATCTGTATGTTCCAGTGATGAATGCATGATGTCTTCATAATTCCTTCACCTACAGGCCTTTTTTCACAGCTGACATTTTGACCTGACATACTAGGACAACCACAATCTTACTTGGATTGCCTGTATTTTTTGGTCTATGTAGAGAATCAAGTCTCATTTTAGAATTTCAGTTATCAGTGGGAGTTTGGCATAACAAGGAGACACCATTATAAACAGAAGAAGCACAAGGCCTTTTTGTCTAAAAATGACCTAAAGTATTAATCAGTTATTATTATTATTATTATTATTATAGTAGGAGTAGTATTAGGAGGAGTAGTAGTAGTAGTAGTATTGCCAATAAATGTTAATGCGCTAGCTACTTGTTGTGTGGCCTGTAGTGGTGAGAGTTGGCGTTTTCCACAACCTGGTAAACCAAAAGTTAATCCCATTAATAGTGTATAACTAATCTATAAAGCATTAGTAGGCCTAATTGATTTACTAACTAATAAAGCCATTAATTACAGCTTATTAAATCTATTATAAATGGTTCCTTATTGGAATGTGGTATTGAATATTTAAGTTATAAAAATATATTGTTAGTATGTTTCTTTCGTGATAATTAAACATCAGTGTAATGCAACAACATAAATGTTCCACGTGTTAAACATAATTGTACACCTGGCAACCCGGACATGCTTCCGACGTGGACAGTCACGTGAACGCGCACCATGTGACCAAATCTGGGGCAACTAGTACAAGGTGTAGTCAGCACTTTGGAGGTGAGAAACTAGATACGTGACAGATAAATAGCGCACGACTTTGGACTGTTCATGTAGAGAGTTTTTATCTCTCGATTTGTTTTCTACGTTGGTAGCTTTAGACGCGCAGTATCACCTTCTGAATCATATCTCTGGCAGTGTAACGGAAGTAGGCCCACAGCTGGTGACGTTGTTGTCTCTACCTTGGTCGATGTTTAGTTCTTCATTCAAGACTAGGAAGCGAGATCATACAAGCTAGCTGTTACTTTACGCGATGAAAGCACGAAAGAATCGGACAACATAACATATTGTTATTATTAAGTAATAATTGAAGGGTCGATACCTTAAAATCCAAGATTACGATCACTGTAATTCGCCTGGTTTACTGTTAGCACTGCTAGCTAGCCCGTTCTTTAATCGTTTGGCAGGATTGTCGCTCGCTAACATTAACGTTAGCAGTGGGCTGCCGTTAGCAGGTTGATTACTGCCTGGTGATGGCTGTGGCGCACAGAGGTCGTTATGTTGCTGGATGTTTACTCATATATCTTCTGGTTGGATGCACAGCAAGGATACATAAGCTCACCCTGAAGGTAAGGCGATTATGTTCAACTAGAGTGATGCTAACTAGATGAGCTAACGCAGAGTGTTATGCTGGCTGGAATCATCCATGTAGCATCTTATTAGCTAACAGTTAGCTAAGCAGTGATCTTAGTGATAGGCGATTAACCGCACACGGTGTTGTGTTGTTTTGTCAGATAAAACTTCGTTTAGGGAAAAGTAATACATAAACGCAACATATGATGATGTTATAAGTTTATTTTCTTGTGGAGTATAGCTGAAAATGAATGATGCCATTTAATCTTAAAACCCATTGTTGACAAACATCTTTTTTTCCACACATGAGAGGACTTCCTGCTTTTCTTTGTCGTATATCATTGCAAACCAGATATATCTGGGTAGTGACCGAGCAAGACATCAGAAGATGTCACGTTTTGCCTCAGCGAAGTCGCCGTGGGTTCGATGGCAGAATAAATATCAGATTAGCTAAGTGATGATGAAATTACTTGCAGTCATAAAATAAAGGCTTCAGAGAGCCTTGGGTTTAACAAGTAAGAACACTGTTAACCAAGGCTGAAGATATATTCAATTAGCAGTTTAGTGGTGACATGACATCAAAAACGAACTAAAACTAACTAAAACTAATGGTGATGATAATTGTGGAAGATGTAGTTTTTGCTTCTGTTAAATTTTAATAATCCCTTTACTAGTTATATGGACCAGTGTTTTGTCCACCCCATTTACTGTACATCAGTGAGGCCTGGCTAAATAACTAAATACCTCTTTGTATACATCTGAGATATGCTGATTGGTTTTTATGATGTTTGCATATCAGAAATCCTTTATGTAAATATTTAATAACTCTACACACACCAAAGCCTTAAAGAGTCTGAGTATAGCCTGTTTCGCTGAACCTTTTTGTTTAACATTTATCCCCAAAATTCTGTGTTTTTCTGTCAATATGGGGTGCTGTGTGTACATTAATGAGGAAAAAAATGAACTTAAATGATTTTAGCATATGGCTGCAATATAACAAAGAGTGAAAAATTTAAGGGGGTCTGAATACTTTCCGTACCCACTGTATATATTTTTGCGATTACATAGTTTTGCAATAAAATAATTCTGCTTTTGAATTTGATCTATGACTGTTATCTGCCTGAACACAAGGGTTTAGATTTAACATTTGTATTTGTTCTTTTTTCCAGAATGAAACTCGGACTGCTGTCGACCTCAACAACTTTGGTTTCTACGCTAACGGGACCCTGGATGTCAAGTTGGTTTCTCTGCACATCTCAAGTCAGCTGGTGAACTACAGCAACTACCCTGTAAGAAGTATTTGTGTGTTTTTCTGGTTTCAGCATCGTAAATGTGAAGAGCTGCTGCTTTTCTTTGTCATATGATTTTATTGGAAATGTTTTGAACTGCAGGTCGAAAAAAAAATTTAAAGAGGTCGCCTTGGAGTTTTATAAATTATAAACTGCATTTAAAAATATTTGTATGGACTAAATGGTTACTTGAATAATCAGAATTTTAAACTTGAGAACCTTTTCAGTCAAATTAATTTAAAACAATCTAAAAACTTTGGACAAATGAATGCCTTTTCCTAAATATGGAGACTTGCTGTACAAATAAACATCTTGTATCTAGCTTTCCTGGTTTAAACATCATTATGGAGCTCTCTCTCTCATACACATGCTGTCTCTGTACCTCTCCCTATGCCACAGACATACTGTTCCCACTCTGTCACTCCCTCACTCTTACCTGCGACTTCTCAGCAACGGTTTTTGGTGCAGTTTCAGTCACATTTCCTTTCCAGTCTTCTCTCCCATCCACTGCCGCTGTTCCTCTGACTCAGACTATCAGCGTCACTGTGGCTAAAGTTATTTAACTTAGGTCCACCGTTTAGTCCTCGTTCTCGTGATTTAGACTTTCAGTTTCACACAAATATGCTAAACATTAGAAATTGCATTTGCGTGGTTCTCACTGAGAAGCTATTTATCCTTTTCTTTGTTTGTTTTTGTTGACGGTTATCCAGCTTTCTAGCTGAGGCTCAGCTGTTGCTCTCATTACATACAGTTTAATACTGGTGCACTGATTTAAAATGGCTTGATGTCCAGTTACTAAAAGTTAATCTATAACTTCCAACCAATCAGAATCCAGAATTTTCAGTGGCCATGGTCTTAGTTATGTGGAATAAAGTAGCCTGTTAGGAATGGGCTATGAAGTAATCTGTTCTGTATACTGTGAATCATACTGGCCACTTCTTTATCACTGTCTTTAGGTTGGGTTCAGCCTCTCCAAGTCACGTGTGAATGGACTCTTGTCTTACACAGTAAGTAATCCAATCCTAAATATCTCTCAATATTACACATGGTTATTTTCTGAGATACCGATAATCAGATTATTGATATTATAGAGTGGGTTTATAGGAGAGATGTGGGGCAGGTTGTTCAAATGTGTTTGACTCATTTTTTTTCTGTTCAGGCCGAGGAGCCAGAGACCTGCCCCCTCACTCTGACAAAGTCAGAAAACAACGAGCCTCTTATTCTTTTTATTATCGATATCAACACCCTCAGGTGTGTGTTTCAACAGTAGATTAGGAAGTGTGTATTACTGTGCTCTGACAGTCTAATGTGAAGGTCGACTGTGTGATGTGTGTGGTGTTTTTGTGTAGTGTGAATGTGAAAGTTATAGGTGAGCAGGACAACCACCTGTTTGCAAAGGCAAAGGCTGAAGCACCCAAAGGTCAGTACTGATCACACTTCACACCTCTTCCAAAGTGACTCTGCGTTTTACTTACCTCTGCAGTCACATTTAAGCACTGCATTGAATGCAAGTGATTTTATACCAGCTCTACTTTGAATGTTGAATGTCTGTCCTGTAGGTCAGAGGAAAACCAGGCAGGCTCCTGGTGAATCCACCGTTAAGTCAGATGAGAATAAAACGTCAGACAAAGGGGACAAAAAGCCAGAGAAGCCAGAAGATAAAAAGAATGAGGATGACAAGTCTGTGGATCAGACGAAAGATCAGACGGAAGAAAAGACCGTAGCAAAGAAAGTCGAGGAAACTGAATTCAATGTAGGAGGTGTTTCTGTGTCTGTTTTGTGTCTGTGAGATCTATTCATGGTCTCACTTTCTAATCTCTGTTTGCTTTTAGCTGGAGACGACCAAACACCTGACTTTAGCTTTGGACAAAGTTAATGGCTCATACAACTTTAGTGTAAGTGTGTTTTTCTTAGCCATTATATGTGATGTGAAGCAGTGTTTCATTTGTTTTACCGCTGTGTGAATTTCTGTTCCTCCTCCACAGTTCCATGTGGTGGTTGGCCCGCGGGCAGAGGGTCTGTATAGCCTCAGGTTCTACTACTGTAAGAACAAGTTACCTGGAAACAGAGTGCCCTACTCCTTCACTGTAAGTTGAGTGTAACTATAGTGATACTGTGTGTGCATGCTCAGGTCTGTACATGTGTTAACCTGAACATATGCTCCACAGGTGGAAGTGACAGAGGAGAATCCAGGCGGCTATCTCTCTGCAGCGGAAATTCCTCTGTCTCGCCTTTACATTTGCATGGCTGGAGTCTTCTTCACTGCTGCCATGGTCTGGGTCTACATGCTCATGAAGCACAGGTACATGTGCATAGTGACATGACTGCTTGCTGAGTTGTGTTGCTCAATCTAACAGCTTCCTTATTTAAAGCTGCCAGATCACTGTGGAAAGAGTTTCTGCATATCTTGTTGTTGCAGAGCCATAATAACAAGATTACTAGAGTCATGCTAGTAGATTTATTGGGCTGAACTTAGGCAGAGTGTTGCTTTGAATCAAATGTTATTTAGCTGTTCTAGGCCTGGATCTTGAGGGGGTTCTTGTCATGTCCTCAACAGAACAGACCTGTGCCCCAGCCGCACACACACTCTAGACAAAGTTTCCTTCTAACATCTTACTAATTATTGAACATAGAAGTCAGAGACAAACGCATCAGAAAGTGAGTTTTTCAGGTGCCCTTATCTAGGTGCCCTGATGGACTGGCTTCATTCTCTTTCCTGTTCCTGCGGTAATTGGATTCACTTCCTGTTTGCTGTGCTAACACCATGTTGTGCTTGCTACCAGATTGTTTACGGATCAGGCTCACTAATTTCTAGGGATTATCTGAACATCATCTGATTTTTGTGTCACAACATACGCCTGCACTGCTTAAGCACCTGCGTTAGAGAATTTCTTGTCAATTTCCAAATTTAACTTTCTACTGTCGGTCAGATAGCTTAGAAACTAGCTAAGCTAGTAGTTTAGTTGAGAGCAATGGCTTCCCCCTCTTTCTCTCCTTTCTCTTGCTCAGAGTGTCGTATGTTCAGTTATGCATTGAAGTATACACGGGCAACTTGACTGTGGTGCACAGAGAGGTAGTTAAGGAATGAAGAAAGTTCAAAATAATTGTGCATACACCTAAAACCACAAGGATTAAATAAATCTGGTCCTGATTTATTTGCATGCTAACATTTGAGTATAACAGAATTCTGAATACTTGGCCCTAAATCAAAGAATCAGACAGATATATTTTGACATTATCTTTTCCTGCTCATTTATTTGCAGGTACAGTGTGTTTAAGATCCACTGGCTGATGGCTGCACTGGCCTTCACAAAGGCCACGTCATTGGTTTTCCATAGTGTAAGTGCACCATCGCCACAGAGCTGGTCTGTAATATTTGTCTTTTGTTGTGGTATCTCAGTGATGTCTGATTATTCTGTCTCACCTGCTTATCACGGTCCACCTGGATTCTTTGTTTATGAAACCTCTGTTTTTCTGTCTCAGATCAACTATCACTTCATCAACACTGAGGGGCATCCTATTGAAGCCTGGGCTGTCATGTATTATATCACACACCTGTAAGTCTGTCTTCTCCAGGATTTGAGGTTTAATCTGTTTTGTGTTTAATGTTTGCATAGATGTCTATTGATGTGCTTTCCAGGCTCAAGGGGGCTCTGCTGTTCATCACACTGGCACTGATTGGCACCGGCTGGGCTTTTGTTAAGTACATCCTGTCTGATAAGGAGAAGAAGATCTTTATGATTGTCATCCCTCTGCAGGTGTGTGTGCATAAGAAACAGCAGCTGGGTGTGATTATTTGCACTCAATGAATTTTCTTTATGAGCCATTCACATGTCCATTGTCCAGGTCCTGGCTAATGTGGCCTATATCATCATCGAATCGACAGAGGAGGGCTCCAGTGAATACTATGTGTGGAAGGAGATCCTCTTCCTGGTCGACCTTATCTGCTGCGGAGCTATTCTTTTCCCTGTTGTCTGGTCAGTGTGTGCATATGTGTGGAG
Source organism: Monopterus albus (assembly GCF_001952655.1). NCBI lineage: Eukaryota > Metazoa > Chordata > Actinopteri > Synbranchiformes > Synbranchidae > Monopterus > Monopterus albus. Next base: position 245,765 of record NW_018128335.1, read on the forward strand.
AGGCCATATACTTTGTGTTTGCTACAACGGCTACAATTAGCTTTGACAAGTGTAATGCTTACGTTAGTGTAAGCAGCTGACTGTTTCCACGAAGCTACCTGAGATGAGCTGTATGGCAAAATGGAACACCGTAGGTGCTGCATGTTGCAGAAGTCCTCCGTTTGCAATGCATTTTGCAGGAAAAAAATCATCTTACTGACTGACACCATTAGGAAAGTGGTCTGTCTATATGTAAATGCATTCAGTTTGCAGCTATGGAAAACAAAGATATGCAGAAAGTCTTCACAACTGAGAAACTCAGACCAAATAATATTTGCCATTTTTTGTAGAACAAACTTACTTAAATGATTTAGATGGACCTGGCACCACATTTACATCTATTCATTGTCTATACTGCTTAGGGTGAATAGGGTTGCGGGGAGGCTGGAGCCAGTCCCAACCGACATTGGGCAAAAGGTGGGGTACAGGTCGACAGTGTATCAAAGGGCTGACATGTAGACAAACAACCACACGGTCGCCAATCAACCTAAGCTGCATGTCTGTGGACTGTGGGAGGAAGCCGGAGAACCCACGCAGTCACAGGGAGAACACGCAAACTCCAAACAGAAAGGCACCCGGTTAGCTGGTGCTTGAACCCGGAGACTTCTTACTGTGAGGCTACAGCACTAACCACTGCACTACCATGCCGCCCCATCTCAAATATGATGTCACACTTGCTACAGATTGACCGCGTTTAAGACTGCAGCAACCCACAGTCAGTGTACTGTATTTAGCATCAATTTTGCTCGCCATTATAATTTGCACGTGCAAATGCATCGTCTTGTCTTATTTATTTGTCACTACAAACACACAATAAATAATGTTTTGCCTCTGAGCTGCTCCCTTAATGTGGGAAAAGGCACCAGTCAGTGAGGACATCAAACACACAATAAATAATGTTTTGCCTTCTGAGTTCCTCCCTTATTGCGGGAAAACGCACCTGTCATTGAGGACGTTTTCCATTCGGGGACGTCCTCTCCCATCGCCGAGATGCCAGGTCCATTGCCAAGTGATATTCCGAGACCTCATCACTTACAAATTAGGTACTGCTAATCTGTTAATGTATTTGTCACTATCAAATATAACTGTCTTTATAGGTCCATCCGTCACCTTCAAGAGGCTTCAGGCACCGATGGCAAAGGTGAGAATGCTCATCAATTAAAGCCAATATGATTTTATGAGTTGTAGCAGCTGAAATTTATCTTATTAAATTTAGTCCATGTCTCTTTTAGCTGCTATGAATTTGGAGAAGCTCAAGCTCTTCAGGCATTATTACGTGATGGTAAGATGGCGTCCATCTTAGCAGTGTTTTTTTCTAGCCTCCATTCACCGGAGTGCCACTGAAATTTAAACTGATTGTTTAATCTCCTCACATTACAGATGTGTAATACTGACGTTGCTGGTAGTGTTGCAGATATTTCTTGGATTTTTTTTTTTTTAATTAGACGTTTTTATTATTGGGTGTCAAGGATTAATCATAGAACTGTAAAATGACTGAGTCATAGATTTTGGCAGGGCCATCTCAGGCTTCTCATTCAGCAGAGTCACTGCTGCAGAGCAACAACCACACACACTGTTGGACCTTTTTGGTAGTGTATATCACTATGCTTTGTTACAGCTCCTGTTTTACTAATATAATAAGGGGAATATTTTTTTTAGATTAACTGCCTTAGTTTAAACAACTGCCAACTTTCTGCTATTTATAAAAGTCTGTTTTCTTCTTTTTAGATTGTTTGTTACATCTACTTCACGAGAATCATAGCCATTCTGCTCAAGGTCACTATGCCTTTCCAGTGGCAGTGGTGCTATGAGGTGAGACAGCAGTCGGACTTTTATCACTTTAGAGAGCACTTGTTGTAAAGAAAACCTGTACCTTACTCTGACTTCACAATGACTGAGCAGGGTTTACTTCTGTGTATACCAGTGTGATGTTTGCGATCACATTACACCCTTAATTGAGTAGGAAATGGTCAAGAACACCGCTTTCCCCCCAGAGGGTTGATAAGATATTCACATCACTGGATGGAGGAAATGTTGTAGGGTATGCTCAGTAAATCATGTGACTTTTTGTGTATCCTATCAACTTCAAGAATAAGTAAGAGCACAGGGACAAGGGTTTATGTTTCAATGCTTTGATGCCAGTAATATGAAGCTTTTATCATCTGTGGGCACAGGCCCTACCTCCCTCCTTCCTTTCTCCTGGTTCCCTCTGCAAAGCATTAGGGGCATGACACAGAAAAAACAGTGCAGAGGGAAAAAAAACTGACAAAGTGGGAAGAAATTTGTTGATTTAACCAGAAATGTGCAGGTAGCTATAAGCTGTTGGATAGAAGTTCTTGGCACATGAGCAACAAGCAAAATGTGAGCTGTACTCTTCTTTATTATTACACATCTTTCTAATCATTCCCCCCTCTGTTATTAAATGCCCGCTCTTTCTTCTGTTTGTTCAGTTTCTGGTGGAGATGTCTACTCTGATCTTTTTTGTGCTGACGGGCTACAAGTTCAGACCAGCGTCCAATAACCCCTACCTCCAGCTTCCCCAAGACGAGGACGATGTAGAGATGGATGAAGTGTAAGTATACAAATCTGTATGACCTTCTCTTTAACCCTTGCTCAGTTTTTACTATCTCACCAAAAACAGTGGTTTCACTCCTACATTCAGACAGCGTGGAGCCTGGGGCAGCACTCAGAGCCTAACTCAGGTTTTCAGACAACTTTTTTTTGTGTGTTGGGGTGGGAGTGTTAAAATTATTCAAAGGAAATTGTAACTTAGATTTACATTTATTTAACACCAACTAACTAGCTTTCTTGGCTAACATAACTTAGCTAATTCAGTATGTGTTAGCTACCTTGAAAAAAAAATAGGCTACATTCTGATGTGGCTGTTGTTGCCATTCACAAGAATTACTCCCAACAAGGTTATAGCCAACTTCATGTATTCTTTGTGGAGGGTAGCCTTATCGATGGCTGTAGCTACCGTCCTGAGTTGACGGTACAGAGAAATAGTCAGCTGTTTTATTAGCTTGGCGATGCAGCCAGTCACACAAATGTTTGTCCAAACTGCCAAATGAGTGTATGCTTACACAGCTGAATGGATTGAAATAGAAGTGTATCTGTTTCAGTAAGTGAAAAGCATGGCTTCAGCACTTTGTGTAGACAAGCTGTTAGCTGGCCACACCTTGTTGTTGCCACACATTGAGTTTTAGTTCTGTCAACAGTGTTTTGAAAGTGTAAAATAAAAACAACAGGGACTTTATTGCTCAATCTTCATTCTCTTTTTCTCACGGAGTGAAAGTTTCAGATTCCTCCCCACTTGCACTGGGCTCATATCAGTTTATCATGGAGCGACATCGAGCTTAGCTGCGTTTATTTGAGTCATGTTTCAGCTGCTGGCATGTTCTGTTTGCACTGCATCTATGAATACACAAACACCAGTCTTATACTACAGAGAAAACGCCTGATTGCAACAGTAACTCAGGTTTCTATCCAAATGTAGTACAAGTTTTTACCAGGATTTCCAAAATATCAGCACAATAAAATACAAATGCATTTTCTTGTCCGTGCGCTACTGTTATGCAGCTGTTTGGAGTTGCTTCATTGAGATAATGCTGATTGTCAAGTGCCACTGCAGAAGAAGACGATGCAACAAGGTGCCATAACTAAGAGCGTCACTAAAGCCTAAAATGAAAATGCTTTCTAGCTATTGGGGGCAGTATGGCGGCACGCACAGACGCAGCAGCGTGTGGCTCTCTGTTATGGTGCTTGGTTGTGCTGTTGTGTTTGTGTAGTGAGTGCAGTGTGTGTTGAGAGGCTTTCGTACCGCCGTATGGACTTAATCATCAACGGCCTGTGTTGTCATATGGACATTACAAGCAGTTTCCAGCAGACTCACCACATACCGCAGTGTATTGCGCGACCCCCGGGGTCTCCCTGGATTGTTGTCGGGTCTGAGAGGCAACGTAGACGGTGTCAAGAACACGAGCAGAGGTGGGGGTGCCGATCAGGCCTGCTGGCCAGGCTGAGGAAACACACACACACACAGAAAAGCTCGCTACCCAGCCTCTTCCTCACAAACGCCAGGTCCATTGTCCACAAACTAGACGAACTGGAAGTACAGATAGCTGCAAACTCCCTGTTCGAGAAAGCTGTGTGATGATCATCACGGAAACCTGGCAACATCCGCTAGTTCTGGACACTTTGGGACAGATAGCTGGTCGCACCACGCACCTCTTCGTCAGGAATGCAGACTCCGGCAAGAAAAAGGGGTGGAGGTATTTGCTTGTACATTAACAACAACTGGGTGTACAAACACACACTGTTCTCCTGACAATGTCGGTTCTATGCAGACCGAGAGAGCTCACCTCACCATATCTTATCAAAATGTTAAGCTCTTTAAGGACATTATGGTGTGTATTCAGTTTTTTGTTTTTTTACTTTTATACTCTTTAAAATATTCAATTCAATTTTTTTTCAACATTTTTTTATAATGGAAGTCAGTGGGAGAATCTTCAAGACTTCCTCCTCATCAGCCTTAATAACTTCAGCATACTTTCAGCTAGAAAAACAATTCAGCCTTTTAAAAAAGTCAGGACAAGTTCGGCTTTTTGATATCTGTTGCAGTTTTTCAATTATTGCAGTTTAAGTTTTATGGTGATTTTGGACATTTCTCAGTCTCTGTTCATTTGAATGAAGAGTGGGTGAGGTGGCTCTCCTCAACCCTCACACTCAGTACCGGCGTTGAATGAAGAGTGGGTGAGGTGGCTCTTACTACTCCTCAACCCTCACACTCAGTACCGACTCCCCCCAGGGCTGTGTACTGAGCCCACTCCTATATGCTCTGTACACTCCAGTGAGCCCACTCCTATATGCTCTGTACACTTCACCGCTCCAGCAAGACAATCATTAAATTTGCTGGTGATACACCGTGGTTGGAGATGCAGAGGTTGTCGGAGTGGTGGTCCAGAAACAATCTGTCACTCAACACCCACAAAACAAAAGAGAAGCACAGAGTGAATCCAGCCCCACTTTACATCAACGGATACCTTGTGGAGAGGGTCTCCACCTTTAAGTTCCTGAGGACCTACATCTCAGAGGACCTTTCCTGGACAGCTAACACTCCAAGCGGTGGTTAAAGTCCAGGCAGTGGTTGCACTTCCTGAGGCTGCTCCAAAAAGTGGAGCTAAAGGAAAAGCTCCTGGTGGCCTCGTATCACTCTGCCATCGACAGTGTTGTAGCATACTGCATTAACTGTGTGGTATTCCAGCTGCACTGTATCTGACAGGAAAGCTCTGCAGAGGGTGTTGGACACGATACTCTGCCCTCCCTGGAGTACATCTCTCACTCCCAGTGCCTCAGCAGAGCTAGGAAAATCATACACGACTCCTCCCACCCTAGCCACTCATGGTTCACTTTATTGCCCTCTGATAGGTGGTAAAGGAGCATAAAAAGCAGAACAAATAGATTGCAAACAGCTTCTTCCCCGGGGCTATCAGAACTCTGAACTCACAGTACTGTTACATCATTAGTTATTTTATTGCTGCTATTTATTATTGATGTGTTTGACCTTTTTTTGACGGTGTGTTTGGAGTATCTGGTGCTTTGCTTGCACTTTAACTTGACCTGTGTACAGTTGTGGTTTTTATAATTTCATTGTACTGGTACAGTGACAATAAAGGGCATTCTGTTCCATGTATTCATTTGAGGAACGTTACACACCGGTCCACACGGATGTGATGTTTTCACCTGCTTCTGTTTTCCATCTGTTCACATCTGAGCTTGGGTGATGTATGTGAAATATAATTTATTCATCAGGAATTACTCACCAGGCCTGTCTTCTTTGTACTAATGTGTTTTGTGATATGTCAAAGTCGTTGTTGTATTTTTTTGCGTTTCCAGTTCAGTTTTTGAAAACACACCTAATGATTGGGCTGTTAAGGATGTTTATCTGTGACTAGTATCAGAGATCTAACTGTCACGCTTCTGTGTTTCTCCCTGTGTCCAGAGTGACCGAGTCAGGTGCACTGGAAGGCATTTCCAAAGTTAAGAAGACGTGCAACGGACGCGAGCGCCAGAAGGAGTCCACTTTGTGAGTGTGGAGCTGCATCTTTGAGAGGGACACAGTAAACATCTCCGGGCCAGCTGGTGCAAAGGGGGTGTATGTACATGGACTGAGGCTCCCACTCCCAGTGAACGCATTCCTTTGAAACTTAAGTGGTTGCAGTGGCCGTGCCCACTGTCTGGCTATGCAAAAAAGAAAAAAGACAAAAAAAAGTGGACTAACTTTGTTGGACACTCAGTCTTCGAAACACTCTACCCAGAAATTCCTAAAAGGTTTTGGGGGCCTGCCACATGAAAGGGTGATATGGAAAGGATGTTCATCTCTCATTCTCTCATTCTCTCTGTCACACTCCAAAGATAATTACCATTTTAGAGAAACTTCTTTCGGGTGTATTTATATCAGATATTGAAACGGTTCTTCTGCAAGCCTCTGTTGTACCTGTGTGATGTGAGTTTGTGTGTGTGTGTGAAAGTGGAAAAACAAGATTCGAACACCAAAGTTTTTCCCTTTGGAGACAATAGCCCCTACTCAGGTAAAAGGCTAATCAATATACATATATGTATATATATATATTTAAAATTTAGGCAACAAACCTAACGTTTAGTTTCTCTTTGCCACTGTTGGGGGCAGTAATGTCCCATTGGTTAACATATACTCCCACCACCATGTACAATATGCTACTCTTTCTTAGATACTTTATTTGGTTAGTATATTGAAATATATGGATGTCCATGGTTGTATATTTCAATATATTCTTGCATATATATAAATGTTTCAGTGTTACTGTTAATTTACTGCTTTAGTGGAGGTCGACTCCCACCTCTGTGAATTCAGCCCAGATGGTGACGTGGGGATCTCTTGATGAAGAAGAGGCTTTCAAGTCACCAGAGCAGTGGCCTTGCTTTTTTTTTTTTTTTTTTTGTCCCCCATTTTTGGCCATGCTGTGACAGTCCAGGCAGAGACATGATCTGGCTGATCCTTTTTGAATTCATCGCCGTTTGGTTTTACCTTTTTGCTCTTGATGTGAGGCTTAATTTTATTAATTATTGATGATTTAGCAGTTTATGAAAGCTTAGAAACATGCAGCTGGACATAGTAGGTGGCCATTTGTAAATAATCTAGAGAAGTTGAACTTTTGGTATCAAAGAAGACACAAATCCCTAAGATCTGCATGGAGGCTTTATAGACAGTGTTGCAGTAAAGACACCTTCTGTTTCAATGAGACGTTCTGATTCCTTTAAGAGACGGGGAAGAGTAAATGTGAGGAATCGATGAAAGACGACTGAGCTGTAACCACAGTTACTCCTGTACTGGGATGACAGAGCTGCACAGTGTTTACAGGCTGTTGATGTGTCAGGTGCCTGGGAAAACGGTTAAGATTCATTTAACCAGTTGGATGAAGAAGGATTTGTGCTTGTTACAGAGGGCTGTTTGGTGTCTCTGTGAGCTGTCACAATAAAGCTGGTGTTCTGGAAAGGTCTCGGATAGAGCTGTTCTTTGTGTGTGTGTGTGTGTGTGTGTGTGCGTGTGTGTGGGTGTGTGTGTGCGTGTCTTGAAACTGCTTTCTTTTCTTTTTTTGTTTAACAGCAACTTCCATTATTTAATTTAGCATTTCCATAAAGGAGAAAACAGTGCAGCAGAGGCCTCGCTGGTATGGCTCCTCCCTGCTTGCCTTCCATTAGACAGCTGTCTTCACTGGCAGAGCTGCACTCCCCATGTGGAATCAGATGATCATACAATCTGTTGAGTGCCCCAGTAAGAGAGAGTCTTTCTGTAATATCTTCATGTGCATCATGTGCCGCTATCGAACTCTTCCCTCCCTGTTCTACAGCTTTTCTTGCATGTATACTGCACGTTTTCCAGAGCTCACCTGGCACATTGTGTCACTTCTTATTCAAGAGACAAATGTCTGACTTATTTCTGTCTGAGAGCGTTTCGGCCTTTAGGTTCTGCACTGATTGTTCCTTTGTGCTTTTCGTGCGACTGCGTTGAACGGCCTTAAAGGAGCATTACAGTCTTTTTAAATGGTTCAGCCCATTTGTGGCAAATCACGTATGTGGTCATACTGTAACTGAGGCAGGGACAACTTTTTACTTAGTAACTGCTTTTGAAGTTTTTCTGCCAAACAGTTTTGGTTGTTTGACCTGGGTTTGGTCTCCTCTGTGATTTCAAGTGCACAGAGGTCAGCTGGAAAAAGCGCTTTCTTTTCAACTCTGACTTAAGTTAAATTTTTTCTTAGTGTATCTTTAACTTTCATTGTTTCATATTATTTAAGAATACTTTAATACCAAGTTTCCAGGGACTTTAATACACCAAATGTTCAATGTAGAGTAGAGCTGTAATACGATTTTGACAACAAACTGCTTCATAAGGCAAAAATAGCAAAAATTAAAGCAACTCTTTCTTAAAATCCTGTTATAGTACACTGAATAGATTTTAGGTTTGGGTTGATGGAACAAAACAAGACAACTGAAGATGTCCCTGCACTGGGGAAGCTTGTGATGGGCATGTTTCTTATTGGCTTATATACAGAACAAATGACACATCTAGGCTATTTTATTAATAATGATTCAAAAGTTTATTGGCTACCTGAAATAGAAACAATCCAAAAATACTTCGACATATCCTAAAATCTAGAACAATTATGACATTGTCAGCGATTCATTTCCTTCAGAAGGTAGAATAGAAACCCTGCTATGGGCTTTGGGTCCTCACCCTGTCGTGTTTGTACAGTTAGACAGATGCAGTCAGTGAACCCAGGTAGGCTACACGTCCACTGCTGGTGCCAGCTCAGCCCCGCCCTCCCGTGAGCTGCGTCCGACGCCGCTCCTCACCGCAGTCCGCTCGTCAGTGCAGCACACTGCGGTCTCCATCGCACTGCTCCTCCGTGCGCTCCCCTGCCAGGTGGAAACGACTCGACCGGGACAATGTGAGTATCAGCTCTTATATATTATATCTTAAATATCACACTGGTAGTTCTGAGCAGCCTCTCGTCCGATGTCAGCTGGGATAAGAAGGCTGCAGCCGCCCGCGCTGGGAGAAGAAGGCTGCGGCCGCCCGCCACCCTGTTCAGGAATAAGCGGGATGGATGGATGGATGGATGGATGGAGGGATGGAGGGAGGGAGGGCGAGTTTGGAGTATTTTTCCAGAAATGTTTGATCATAGCCGATACTTATTTTTAGCGACTTTTCTAAGGCACAGTGGACTGGAAAAGTTGATTATTGCACCATTATTGATCGGCTGCGCACCCATGGAAATCTGTCAATTGAATTCATAAACAGAATTACTGCCGCACATGAATTTCAAACTGTGGTGGTGCATTTTGAAACGTGTTGTCCATCTTGGTCTTCAGTCGGATGTTGGACAAACTTTAAATGTCAGAGGTTGTGATCGAGGGGATGTAACGCGCCTGTGCGCGCCTCCGTGACCTCAAGACGCCTTTGCTTTTCCAAAGACGGAGCCTGATGATGCAGCAGATCTCGCTCCCCTCTGCGTCGCTCTCGTGTCCATTTCATCTCTGCAGTGCAAACACAAAATGCACCACACTGACGCGCGGACTGGCACGCGCACAAATCCAAATTCATCTAATCGAGTCTTTTTGGATTTGAAGATTTCTTTCGCCTCGTTTGTCCAATAGTCTTCAGTAATTATCTTCTGACAAAGCAGTACGGGCCTATAATTTAAAAGAAATGTTTTTTTTTATCCTCCATTAGCTTGTGAACTTTAGAATAGAATAGACTTTATTGTCATTACACAATCATGTGCAACGAAATTAGTATGCTCTTGACCAAAACAGTGCAATAAAAACAAACAAAGATATAAAACAGTTACTAAACAGTAAAAACAAGGTGCAGTGTAAAGTGACAAGTACATTAACTTGAGCTTCTCGTGCTGATAAAATAGTATTGCTGCAAGCATTGTCTTAGCAACTGATGGCTTACAGCTGAACTGTTCTCCGTTGTCTTTACAGCTGAAGTCCCTGGGTTGGGGTGGGGGGGTTATCAGAATCCATATTTGTTTGCAGTTCTAATGGCGCAGGGGAAGAAGTGACACCCTTTCCGTCATATTCAACCTTTTTGCTAGAACCTGTGGTAGATAGTTGCCTCACTTCTCATGTCTGGATGTCTTTCCTCGGTGCTAAGTGAAGGTGTGTGTTGGTTTGTGTGTCCTTCCTCAGGGATTTCATCTCCGTCTTTGGGATTTTGGCCCTAGTGGTTTCTGCTGAGGGAAGTGTTGGGTAAGTTAATCGCTTCAGGTAGATGATGTACTTCCTGGCTAAAAGTACCTGGACACCTGAACATTACACCCATATGCAAATTAAACCTTTACTAATTCATTTGAAAGACACTTGTCCAAAGTAACTTCCACATAATTCCACACAGCTGGTTCAGCTCAGGTCTTCAGAAAAAGGCCCACTGGCTGTTCCAAGGTCAAGGCTAGCAAAGTCCCAGAGTAGCCAGAGCATCAGGAAACAGTTTTCTGTGGCATTTCTTGATTTTTTTTTTTTGCCATGCGTTGCCATGAAATTTGCTACAGAAATTCGGGCTCGCTAGTGGATGAGTTCTAACAGCTTCAGCGACCTTCTGACTCTTTCTTTCCTGCCACCAGCAGGCCAGACACGGTCTTTCCATGAGGTTGACATTTTTATGAAAGCAAAGTGTCGGGACAGCTATTGGATGGGTTGCAGTGGGTTCTTCCACACCAAGTCAGTTCTTTGTGGGTTTGTGCACATGGGCATTGTCGTGTTAAAACAGTAAAGGGCCTTCTCCAAACTGTCGAAACAGAGTTGGAAACACACTCTTGTCTAAAACGCCACTGTATTCTGTAGCATTAAGATTTCCCTTAATTTGAAATAATGAACTGAGCCCAAATAGTATAAAACTGGTGCAGACTCAAAGCTGCGACAAGGGTGTCCGCACACTTCTGGCCATATAGCATTGCTAGAAAATAAAGATGAATTCCCTTATCACTGTATTATAGGCCAAGTACCAACAGCAGTTTCTGCACAGAGTCAAAGGAGTGTCTTGAGTTTGAGCTGGTGTGCAAAACAGATGAATATGAGGTGAGTGAACAGCACACAAACACACACATTACATAGCTGTCAGGCTTTTATTTCTCACACAATCTTGCTCTTTGCCTGCGTGTGTTCAGGTGCGATATTACAGCCCCACTCGTTGGGTGTCAACAGACGCTGAAGCCTATCTCATGGGAGTGGGCGCAGCTTTGGCCTTCAGGAGACTTTTCCAATACATCACTGGAGACAACGAAGGGGGTGAGGACGGGACAGGAGAGGAAAATCAGCCTTGATGGAGTGTGTTTGTGGTGTTTGCTTTAATTCTGAATGTGTTTTTTTTTTTCATGGACAGGTGTCCAGATGGAGATGACTGCCCCTGTCCTAGTTAAGATCCCAGAGGAGAGCAAAATGTGGGCGCCGGTTATCTACACACTCAGCTTCCCATTGCCTGCAGCCTATCAGGACAAGCCGCCCGCGCCCACCAATGACAAGGTGAGCTGAGCCTCACGAGTAGCAAGGGATGTGGGCAAAAGAGCGCTGAGCTGCCCGAGCCAGTCATGAGGTCAAATGCTTTTATCCTCCCAGTATCACTGCGTTATCTGATTGTTGGTTATATGACCAACAGAGAGATGTGCAGTCGTTTGTGCTGTTCTCACTCAGCAAAACAGAAATATAAAGTGCTGCCTCATGATGGCGTCGGTGCTGCTGTCTCCTATCTGTTCTAATATTTCATTATCTACAGTCTGTACTGTACCATTCTGGGTCTGTTTTATTCATCTGAGATGGTGTAGAAATATCTACGAAAAGCACAAAAACTACAGAGATTATATATATTAATAATTAATTTTTATAGTTTTATATAGTTTATAGCTGTCCACATCTCCCATTGAATGGACTTTGTAACATTCCTTTAACATTTCATTTTATCAGTTCATCCATCCTTCTCGTGCAGTCGTGTTTCAGTACTGGGCCTCGGCGCCTGCGACTGACCACAGCGAAATAGGCCCCAGCTCACGTTATTTTGCCTTCATGGACTTTTACTAAGTTTTATTCTGTATATTTATTTACATTTATGTTCAAGTAATTTGTTTGCAGGTAATATGGAGAACCAAACATGCTTTAATTAATAAGATACATTTTTATTAAATTCATACAACTTCACCGTGAGCTCAGGATTTTGTTTTGTTACAAGAAATTTTTAATCCCATTATTATTTATTTTTTAATAAAAATGATCCCAGAAGAAGCTTCCTCCATTGTGTTTATACAGCTCTCACAGATAAACCCAAACACACACTGCTTCATTCAACCTATTTAAAGGTTATGTGATTTGACTGCTGGCAGTTCATCCTGTATACGGTGCAGTAATTTGCTCCTGCATTACGTTTCTTTAAGTTTGCTATAAGTTTTTAAAATGTCCTTTTACTCACATGATAAACAAAAACACCTTTTTTGCTACAGTGTGTTATAAAAACCCCAGTGTCACTAAATCACTATGCATGTATTTTGTCATTTTAACTGGTTGATTAATAGTTAATTTCTCTTCTTCTAAAATGTCGTTGACACATTTTGCACACGTACGTGTTTGCACGTCCAGTTTGTGCAGTATCTACTGTGATGCAGCTTGTTGTTTGCTGACGTTGCGTCTGTGTCTCTCTCACAGCTGTACTTCACTGAGATGCCAGCAATGAACGTGTATGTGAGGAGTTACGGAGGCTGGATGCTGTCGGTCACCTCCAGGCTCCACGCCCACCTGCTCACTAAAGAACTCGAGCGAGTCCGAGCTGCCTACAACCACAGCTACCACTATGGAGTCGGCTATGACAGGTATCACACGTGCACTCATACTTTCTAACTTTCTTCACTCTTTATTGGGGGTCACTCTACTATTTCATGCTGTTCTCTACTATGGTCGCCCAAGTTTTGTTCATGATATTTGGAAAACCCTTGTTTTTTTATTCTGTATAGTTTTCTACGACTTAGCTGCTAGGTGTTGCCATAACTTTTAAACACAACCAGGTTTAGGTGATAGGTGCACAAACAGCCTCTGAGCATTTTTCTAAAAGTATACAGCATTTCATTTGTAGGTGGTGCAACAGTACTGTGACACAGTTTGTCCTGGTACAGAGGCTAAATATTCCAGAGCAGTGTTTATTTCTTCCACGGTAACAGCTGCCGTCAGCCAGTTAACACGATGATCACTGTGAATTTTGATTTAAAAAAACAAACAAATGAGTTTTCTGTGATCAAGTTTAGAAGATTGCGTAGCCCACTCACCTATCACTGTGCCCTTCTTGTGTGTATCTTTCTCTCTCTTTCTCTGTGTGTGTGTGTGTGTGTGTGTGTGTGTGTGTGTGTGTGTGTGCGTGCACAGTCCCTTGAAGCTGCTGAACAGGCACAATGAATTGTGGTACGTGGCCATGGGGGAGCCAGTTTGCACAGATCCTCAGGAGCCGACCCCTCCACACACTCCCTGTCCGACTACACCTGACTCACCTCCAGACTCTTCAGCTGATTCTCTCCCTCACACGCTCTCTGATTCACCCTCACTCCCTCCCTCCAACCTGTCCTCATATACAACAGTCAACTCCTCTGATTCACCTGCTCTTCCCCCATCTCATGCTCCACCTACTCCATCTCACCAGCCTGCTGAAGCCGCATCCAGCCGCCCAACTACCTTCACCCACATCTTGGTGGGCCCACCATCCAACTCGTCTGATCCCGTCTCCCCGGAGCCCCAGTCTGATGCCGCCATGTGGAACAGCACAGCCCACAGCTCTGTGGATGCACAAGCCGACAGCAGCCCTGCGGCCGAGCCAGATGACGCTCATTAACCACCTTCACATTTCGTTTAAGCAGCCATTCCAGGTAGAATTAGAAAAGAAGCACCTGGGTGAATGTGCGTGGTGGATGGACCTGCTCTTTTCTTCCTCCTTATCTGCCTTTTCCTGGTTCACCCCCATCCTACGTTCTGTCACAGCTTTCTGCATCAGCAAACATGTGCCTGTACACTGCTGTTCTGAGACTAGCGTACAGCTTCATCACAGAATTAAGTAAGATATATGTATTAGGTAGAACCTGAGGTTATGGTTGATTCACCCTGCTAAAGCTAAAGGCAGAGCGAGACACTTTGAAACATTGATTTAACCCAAAACCTAACAACTGATACCGTAGGTCTTAAGTCAAAATCTGTGTGTGATTGATATATAAAATGTAAAGGGGCTGTATGTGCATATTCACTGGGATCTTTGGCGCAGGCTTGAACCTAAGTGCTAAGACTATATGGCTCTACAAAATAGTGTAGTTAAATTGATCAAATTATCACCTTTTTAACTCTAGTTCAAAACGTGTTTCTTAGTATTTTATATCTTTAATAATAATCTCTAATTATACTCAGAAATTTGGTCAGTTTATGTGATAGTTTGCTCTCCTGAATTTAATTTGGCAGCATTTATAAACTTTGATTATGAGACAAGACACATTTATAACAAACCGTATGCTGTGAACCAAAAATGGCTTATATTTTGAGTTTTTCTTGACTTTCCTGCTAAAATCTCAGCAAACTGCACTAAATATTATAATTTCAGTGTCACAAGTTGATGGTAAACCTAAGTGTAAAAAATTAATCGTGTACAAAGACCTTTTTTCCTCCCATTCTCACTGAGATCAAAATGTTTGAGGATCTAATCAATGTTCAAATTAACACAAACACACACTCTCTTTGCTCTGGTCCCCTAGAGTACCGTATACTTTTCCCCATGATAAAAACACCATCCATCAAAATGTTTAAACATGCTTCCCCTTAACTTCTCAAGTGCAGGTTAATTCATATTTCCCCCATGTTATGTTAGTTTTTGAACACTAGGGGCGCTGTAGACTAAACACACATAGGACAGGGGTTTGTTTTGACAGTGGTTACAGATGGTGGCAATAATGTGCCATAACTGATCAAATGCTACCAATAAAGAAGAAGAAAATACTTGGTTTGCTTAAATACTGCAAATCGATTCCTAGTCTTATAAGATGCGAACTGTTTTAAAGCCACAATGCAGTCTATTTTAAAAGCTAAGATTAAACCCTGACTCTGATCTAATTATGGTAAGACTGCCCCAGAGATCCCAAAGAATTACAGCAGGTCAAACCAATGCAGCGAGGGTTATATCAGTGAATGATGACATTCTCTCTGTGTCTGCATACTGTACATTATAAGGTGCAATAAAAATCCCATAAACTGTTGTTGTACTCGTGTTGTTAGTGGCTTTAGGTCATTTACTTTTGTAAAGTTGTCCAAGCAGGTCATTATGTGTAGGACTTGACAGTCCCTCACTTTGGTGTTATCTGGTGGTAGTATTAAGAACAACACTGTGGTGGACAGCTGTGCACACTCACCTTCACCTGCACACCGATCTGTGTACTCAACTTTAATCACTCTTGTAAAATGACCTTATTGACCACCTCAAATCTCCTTTCCAGTTCTTGGTTGGTGGCGTCCGGATCTGTGCCTGCTTCAGGTAGGCACTTTGTGCAAACAAGTTTATAAGGTTTAAAATTTTAAGCTTGTTGTGCTGCCCCCAAATGCCCAGAGAGTTTATTAATGTCATTTATGGACTATATATATATATATATATATCACTGCCAGTTTAGGTGTTTGCCTCTGCTGTGAACTCAAAATGCACAGCGCCACATTTCCCACCACCAACGATCGACTATATATATATATTTAAATCACTGCCAGTTTAGGTGTTTGCCTCTGCTGTGAACTCAAAATGCACAGCGCCACATTTCCCACCACCAACGATCGACTGTTGGCTGGGTCAGTGGACATCGGCAGTAAAGAACATGCACAAAGAAGCTGGCTGAGAACGACTGTTTTGCAGGTCAGAGTCAAATTTTATTACAAATGTCTCACTGCTGTTACCACCTCTAACCAGGGTCGCGTTACAGTGGGGACTGCTCTCTCTGTCTGTCAGCGTGAGGAAGAACAATAGGCCGTGTGTGTGTGTGAAGCAGGAAACTAGAAAAGACTGAACAGTATACAGAGAAGGAGGGAGGGCAGACGGTTAGGTTGAGACAGCTCCATCAATGGACTTTAATCCAGTCTGTTGGTCATACGTGTATGCTGGTCTGAAACACACAAGTTTAATTGTGTGCGCTCTGTAGAGTAGGGATGGGGTTCGATAGCATTTAATCAAATCTGAAGGCAGTTCAAATCTGAATCTCTGTGAATACCTCACCAAATCTGATTAGGTAGATCTGTTTGTGGGAAAAGGAAGGCATCTTGTGCATGTGTACTGTTTTTATGTCAGTATCACATGTAAAGCAACTAAATCACTAATTTTTCTGCATAACTGATGCACTTAATGTTACCAGATGTAAATTCATTGTTGTTCTGCTACAAGTCACAGATAATGGAGTAAGTCATGCAGGCTTGTTAATATCTGTGTCTGAGTTAACACATCTCTATACATCACCTTTAGTGTGGGAAAGAAGCAACAAAAGACTATCTACAGGATATTGTGAATGAAAGATTCGGTAAGGGATTCATTGGCCACAGAGCTTAACAAATCCAGGTATTTTACCAACATAGAACTGGCTATCGAAACCCATCGCTCACTGAGAGACGGGTACGCCTAAATGTTCGACACATCATTCCTCAACATGCTATTAGTTAAAGGACAAGGCTAGCCGTTTTCTATATTAAACACTCCATATACAGAGACCAAAACCAAACTCACACTTGTGTCTCAGTCTGTCAGAACTGGATTATGTTGTGCCATAGACCTCGATTGTTGTTCAAAAATGAATATAAACACACATCAGCTGCAATGGGTAACATGGTTCCTCATTACAAAACACAAGACCCTGATCTTTTTTAAAAATAATGCCCCAAAGGCTCCTGTGATGGAAGCCTTATAAACATACTGCCTTATTAATATACTGATTGTTGCTATGCAGGTTTTTTTTATATAGTCATTTGTGTGCTTGTGAAACTAGACAAACATCTGTGTCTTCAGTGAAAAGCACATCCTTGTACGGATGTTGAACCAGACAGCTTCTTTCCTGTGTGACAGACATTTCCTTCAACCTCCATATGACCTTAACTGATCGAAACCACGAACAGGACTCATGTCTATGTATAAAAAGGAAATGCAGCTCTTGACTGGGGAGCTTCTCCTTTAGACTGTTATGTATGACACTCAGAGTTTGCTCCTTCCTGCAGAAATAAATATGCATCAATCCTCATAGTTATCAAGGTTCGGTCAGTGCAAGATGAAAAACCTGATAAGTTTTGCCACGACAGCTCCAAACAGCCAAAATTTTTTACAGAACCTGACTTAAAAAGAGTCAAGGACTCGTACAAAATCTCTGGAGGGTCTTGTGTTTCGTAATGATGAAATATGACTAAGTGCAGTGGTGTGTTTCCCTGATGTTTTAATTGTTTTGTAGTTTTCAATAGTCTTTGAACATCAGCAGAGATCCATGGCTGATCCAGGTCTGGCAGACTTTAATCATGAGTATAAGCAAATCACTGTTGGTTTAGTCTCTGTATGGGGAGTGTTGAAAATGCTGTTAATATAGAAAACGACCAGTCTTATCCTGTAAGTGTATAAAAGTTGTTTTAATTGGCATTCAATACTCAGATGTACCGTAAACCTGTTAACATAGTTTCATCAAAGCACAAGTTTTCACCATCATATTATTTTGAAAAGGTTTATACCACATATAGTAAATAACCATTCATGCTGTGGGAATCATTTCTGAAAACCACAGACACATTTAGCCCAAAAAACATACAGTTCACCTCTGCTCTCTGCTTCAAATGCTTATGGCTGTCTCAACTTTACTAAGTAAATGTGCTTTGATCTACTGACGGTCAGTAGAATTAAACTTGAAGATAATACAAACAAAGTCCTGCCAGTCACTGACACGAGAAGGCATTTACTCAGTTTGGCTTATTGGAAAAACAGGCATTTGACAGTACTTCAGTCCTCAGAACCAGGGAGTAATGATGTCTTATGAAAGTCAATATTTTTCAGTAAACAGCTTCATAAAAGGTCCCTTTTCTTTTGAAAGAAAAGTAGTTTGAGTTTGTACTTCAAACAATATAGGTAGAGACTTTTTAAAAGTAACTAACTTGTGTATTCAGCCTAACATTTTACCTCCGTACACTGTTTTCTGTGTAGGGCAATTAAATTGTGCTGTTAAAGCTGCATTAACTAAGATTTAGCACAAATGTGGGTAAATCAAGTAAAAAATTATCTAGTGTTGTCTCCCTGCTGTACTAAGGGCTTAACCCTGGTTTGACATGCTGGAGGCAGAGCATTAAAAGCATCAGAAGGACTAACATTTGACACGGATGTGGTTTTCTTCCTGCTAGACGCAGAAGTACTGTAGCTCGCTAGTGTATATATGTCGGCGTCATTAGCAAGCTAATGTTAGCATTTCAATCTTGTACGTTTTCTATTGAATTATTCTGGTTGTAATTTCCAACTGACTGCAACGTTAGTGCTTTGTTGTCCAATTAGCGGAAACTAGCGCATTTTCCTGGATTAGCAAAGAAGTAATTTTACTCAATTTGCTAATTTTTCTTCAGTTTTTGTCCAGACCACACAGTTCATTTATGCTGGATATAAACGTAGCATTTTAACGAGATGTTGTTAAAGTTTACGCCTTCAGCACAGCTAGAAAAGTGGGGAGTTGATCAATGTCTAACATGAAATTTCTCACGTTTCACATACAGCTCTCCATTACCTTATGTGTGTCAAGTATGTAACATTGAACGTGATACGATAGTGACCAGAACATTAGTTCTGTATCAATATTAATGGGGAAAAACATGTTTCTGTACAATTTGCTTGTTACTGCAGATACATCTGCTACAAACAATGGTTGGAACTTGGAGGGAGAAGTTAGTTAATGCAGCTTTAATGTTCTCATGCACATAAATAGGGA
This sequence comes from Monopterus albus, assembly GCF_001952655.1. NCBI lineage: Eukaryota > Metazoa > Chordata > Actinopteri > Synbranchiformes > Synbranchidae > Monopterus > Monopterus albus. The sequence continues at coordinate 264,829 of NW_018128335.1, forward strand.
GTACAAATACATTTTTAATATTTTGTATTAGTAAAAATCCAAGGGCAAGAGAAGTCAAGTATGTATGCACACATATACCTAAAGGCTTATCTGTGTGGTTTTTCCATGTCTGGCTACAGTTTCCACTATAATTACAACATGATTACAGTGTTTTCTTTAATCATGTGTAACTGTGATTTTGTGTTGTGTTCCTCACTTGGAAATAATCGCCTTCTTAGTGATACTTGTTCTCCTGCTTCCTCCTCCTCCTCCTCCATGCCAAAGATGACTAGGAACGGTGAACGCATCCACGCTCATGCCCATGGTTTTTGAGGGGATGGCACTAAACTGCTTTCTGTCTGAGCTGTATTTGTAGATGGACTCCACCTGGGTGGAACTAATTGTCCGTGGGCCTACACCAACCAATCGTACAAGCTCGTGGGAGTCAGGGTTCATAGTGTAAACACCCCTGAACTGGCAGCTGGAATCACGGAAGAGGATGAGGAAGTGGTTGGCAGGACTCTTCTCCATCTCCTGAAGCAGAGAGTGAAAGTAAGAGAAAGAAAAATGCAAAAGATTACACTGTTGTGTTTCTATGCTAAAAATGCAAGAGTAATTAAATTCATTTAGATTTAACTAACGGGCATCATAAATTTGAATAAAAATGTTAACAGAATAGTGAGTAAAGAAATGACACCTACCTCAACTATCTTGTTTTTTTGTGCCTCGTTGACCTTCCCAGCCAGGCAACAGTGAGAGAGTGCGTTGTGGATAATAAATTTATTGGACTTCAGGCTTGGTTCTTTGAATAGCTTTGGACCTGCAGATACAAACACGGGTTCAGCGGTTTATAAAAACCAATAAGTACAATTGTATGTGCTCTGGAAATGCATAGGAGTACCGTGTAGTACTCTACCTGTGTATTCTGGGGCAGGTGAGGTTCCATTGGAACCACTCTCCCAGTCTTTCTCTCCATTCTGATTGGCCAGTCTACTTGGTAGCAGGCATCCTGAAGGTGAATCAGGACGGGCGCTGCACAGTGGTTAAACAATGAGCCAACAGGCCATCACTGTACTAGACTGGATCATCGCTAAGAAAACTGTGAGTAACACGAATCTTTCACTACTCTCTTCTGTCCAACTTGGGAAAGTTTAGTAGTGATTAAGGTTATAAAACAACTAGCCACTGTACAAGTCCTCTTGTTGTTAAGCAACAATTGAGCTGCTGTCACAGCAATGTGGTCTGCAAAAAAAGTGTGCAACACTGAAGAAAAAAAAAAATTTGCTGTGTTAATGGTTATAAAACTTACAAGCTAGTTGTTGGTCTAAAAGGGTTTGAGTACATGCTACGTCATTGACTCTCTTTCCTGAAAAATATGACCCAAAATCACAAACATGCATAGAGTATGATTCTGGCACTCAAGTTGTTTCACTATAACCACAAGGAATTTACTTTTACTAGTAACAGGTTAAGGAAGAGCGATACTGTAATACGCTTAACATCCAGAAATGGCAGCAGAACTAATTATCATATTAACATGTTTGCTAATCTACCTGTAATGTATCCAGAATGCTATCGTGCTAATTTTAGCACTTTACTATATTGGTGCATTACCTTTAGCATTCACCTTAAAGTTAGGCTAATGTTAGTGTGCTAAAGTGTTCAGTAACTGATAGGATACTTGCAATTAGCATGCGACATTGTTATATACACAGTGTACTAACATTGAGGATGTTAACATTAGAGTATTTGATCATTCATTTTAGAAGTACCTTGCCCTGAACTCAGGCGCTGAAACATTTAAAAGTCTGGGGAACATTGGGATGCATTCTTCAAGGATGATAAGTTTCTGTGCCAGAGTTTATGGCAATGCAATAGTTGGTGTGATATTTCTTTCTGGACAAAATAATTTGACTAACCAAATCTAACCATCCATCACTGGCATCTCTCAAGCCATGCTATTATTGTGGCGTGTACATATGACCTATGCAGCAGTGTACCTGTGGGGTTCTCTGGTGGGGTTACCACCACTGTTTCTTGGCTCATCTGCGGCTGCCAAGTTGAGAGAGGAGCGAGAGTAGACTTTGGTCATTTTGGAGCCTAGAGAAACATGAAAACGGTCAATCAAATCAATAACATATACTCTACTCATACTTAATTTGTTAACTTTTTCCATGTGTGACTTTACCAGTTGTTCCCTTGGCTGGACTCAAAGACAGCTGTGTTTCTTCCCTGGTCATACTGCGAGGCCGAGAGCGGGCTTTCTTAGCCGAAGATCTTCCTTGATTTGATGGTTTTTGCTGCAGCACTTTGTCCAAGTCATTCATAATCCTGAGCTGTTGCCTCCGTGCATACTCCTCCCGTGTGAAATCTCCACGACGAGCTGGAGTAGCAGGAGGTGTGGGGGAAGGAGAGGTAGTGCCTGCAGGAGATGTATCTGAGGGAGATGCCTCTCTCTTGTTTGTGGATGCTGGTCTGAAACCAGTAGGTATTAGGTTACTTTTACATGGGTTCAGCATTAGGTGACAAATTATAAATTGAAACACTGGAAATTTTGATTCAGTATGTTAAAAAAAAAAAAAAGCCAGGGGTGTTTTACCTGTTCTCCCTTTCTTGCTCTTGCCACTGTCTCCTCTTCTTCAACTCCTCAGTTCTCTTCTGCTGTTTTTCCAACAGAAGAGCTCTACGTTGGGCCATCTCTCCCTTACTATGTACATCCTCCTACAACCACACAAGCACAAGGTCATGTACCCAGCTGTCATGACAGAATCCATATTCATGCAAAACAAACTCCTGCTTCCACCCCAGTCTCTCTGCAAGCTTTTACCTTAAAGAAGAATCCTATTCCTCCTCTGGTCCCCAGCTCATTCTGTTCCCCTCTTGGTTCTGAAGTTTCGGTCTGTTCTCCTTTGGATTCAGTATGTTGTTCTGGCAAATCCTTGGTTTCTGTGGCCAGATTAAGCTGCTCTGTTGGGTCTAAGAGTTGTGTGGCATGTCTTCTCACAGGTTCCGCAGCAGATTCAGTGTGGTCACTCATGGAATCGGAGGAAAACTCGTGACCTTCATCAGTTGGTTCATCACTGCCCCCATCTGGCCCTCCCAGAGATGACAGTGACACCTCAATCAGACTGCAGTTCTTCCCTGCACCTCCACCTCTTCCTCCTTCACCTCCTGTGCTATATGCAGCAGACAGAGACAAAGCCTCACTCTCAAATGAGCACTCTGAAGGAGCACCAGAGCTGCTGCCACCAGCAGCCCCTGAACAATTTTGTCTGGACTGCGTCAAGGCCGGCAGCCCTCCAACAGCCTCTACATCTTCCTGCTCCAACTCCAGACTGAACTGAGTGGGTGTCTCACTAGAGCCTGTGTCTGAGGTGCTTTCATCAGGTTGTGGCTGTGGGGTGAGCTGAGGGGACTCCTGAGGAGTCCGAGGTCCACCAATGCGGAAGGACGTAGTAGTCTGTACCTGACACTTGCTGGGGGACACGCGCCGCAGGTGGGGGAGGGTGTCTACAGTCTGGGTTGGTGTCAGGATACGATTGAGTGGAGGGAACTTAAGTTCAGAAGGTCGTGGATGAGGCTGATGCTGGGGACGCAGGTGGTGCTTGGGGCTGCGGGGAGTGGAAGATGAGTGGATCTTAGTGCGAGGAGCAGGGCAGGAGGAAGAGAGAATAGTTTTTGGTGAGGTGGATGAGGGAAGAACTTGAGAACGCCTTGATGGAGAGGATGCAGGGGAAAGACTGGGACCAGCAGGGATCAGCCAAGCTTTACTGATGCTCTTTGTGTTTGTGGGGGTCTTGGTCGGAGTTCTCGGCGGTGTCTTTGTTGGGGTGCGAGGAGGGGTTCTGGGTGGTGTTTTGGTGTTACCTCTAGGTGTTGATTTTGGAGTGGTTTTGGGTGTATTTCTGGGTCTTTGGTTGCTCATGAGCTGCTGCTGCTGTTCTGTAAGTTTGTGCATGTCCTTCTGTAGAGACTGCAGAGCTTCACTCAGCTTCTGCACCACTTCATTGTACCCAACTAGGACAGCGTCACCTGGCTTCTCATCCGCTGCCTCTTTCTTACTTTCAATAGAGAATGTGACCTGCTTCTCTAACCGGGGAGGATTGGAAGCAGATGAGGTTCCTTTCTCCTTATCCTCCTCTTTCTCTTCCTTTTCTTCCTCCTCTTTCAACTGCTCCTCCATGCGAGTGAGGCGCTCATCCAAGGTGAGATTATCCTCCTCTGCTCCCTCCCCTCCTCCCTCTCCTTGCTCTCTTTTTAGTTGAAGTAAAGCAGTTTTTCCAAGCCTCTGTCTATGCTTGGCAAAGATGGCTTCGATGCGTCTTTTTTGGGCTTCAATACTTTTACGTTTTTCCTCTAGACGAGCCCCCAACTCCCAGGCCTCAGAGCCCGGTTCAGGACCTCTGGTGCCTGGACTGCCCTGGCAGCTGGGTCCCCCTGATGGGGTCGAGGGCGCATGAGGAGTTCCTGGGGTTGTCGGGGCAGAGGCTGACTCCTCCACAAGGGCAGCGGGATTTCTTCTTCTGTTATCTCGGCGCTCAGCAAAGCTTGTCATGCGTGGACTGTTGCTGGTGCTGTGGTTTCCCTGATGACCATTACTGGGCCGAATATTACCAGGGGCGTTTCTCGGGGTATCATCTGATGCTTCAGAGGAGTCAACACTGCCATCTCGTAGTACGGAGTCATCATCACGTGACATATCTGAGGTCCTTCCTGATCTCTCCCTCCTTTCTCCACCTCCTTGTTTTTCTGTATCACCCACTTCTCCTCCAACAGGCCGGCAGACAATGCCAGAGCGACAGGGAGCAGAGCTACTCAGCTGGGGACTATTCTCCTCGGGGGCATGCAGGAAGAAACCAGCAGGTGCTCCTTCGGGGCATAACCTGGGCTCTGGCCTTCCACTCAACACTCCTCTTGTACCTTTTTCTGGCAGCCTTCCCTTTTTCCGATCTTTACTACTGGGAGTATGGACCACCTGCAGCGCCTCCTCGATGGCTGGTAGCTCTCCCAGTGATGTTGGGTGTGCATAAGGGCCCCAGGAAGACCGCTGTGATGGGGCTGAAGCACTGACCAAGTGGCTGATGTCCTCTGGAGGGCTGTACGGGACACGAGTCATCCCTGCTGAAGTTGCTGACGAGATCACTGCAGGGATGCCAGTGGTGAGGCTTTCAGAGCTGACAGAGCGAAACACAGAATCGATTGGGTTTCCCATGACAATGTCAACATCACTGTCCAGCCCAAATGGGATGCTGAAAGCCACAGCTGACAGAGGTCGACTGCAGAGAGGTGGGTGATGATAGTACGATGGACAAATGGATGGGTTGCCGTGCCAGACGCATGGAAAAGCAGAAACCACAGAAGCCAAAGTAAGAAGGTTAAAAAAAATTAGGATAAAGTATGAATGCAACACAACATTTACTCTAGGAACGTTAGTGTATCTACCTGATTTGTTTCTTGGTCCAACTTTTTTCTGTAAAGACAGATTAAAGAAAAAAAAAGGTTTTGACAGTCGTAATGTCCTATTCCTTTTAAGGAAACATGTCTGTGCTCTATTTCTTACCTGGTGACACTGGGGAGGAGATGGGCACAAAGGGCTGTTTGAAGATAAAGGACGGAGAACCACTGGAACAGAACAAAACAGTTAACAGACCCTGTTAACCTTTTTTCACCAGCAGTACAAAGAACCAGGCTGCTAGTACTATACAAACTATGTCCAAAAAAATGGCCATTTGGTCAAGAGGTAAGGTGTAGTGATCCTGTGCACAGCTGGAGACAATGTAGACTGCTCATCCAACTCGGTGCTGAAAAGGGAACAGGATTCTCAAATGTCACAAAAATATAAAAATTCCAGCGTACACCAGGGATGCCTAGATGTAGGATCGTCTTTATTTAATATACACACATAACTACAAGTTTGTGAGCAGTGCGTTTCACATTGCAGCTTGTTCAGATTTGCTCAGCCAGAAACGAGGCTGAAGAAGCTGCAAAGTGAAGCATGTTGCTCACCAACACCTAGTTATGTGTGTATATTAAATACAGATCCTACATGAAATGAAATGAATGAAAGGCCAAGAATGTTACACACACACAAGGAATTTGTTTCCAGTACAGAACCAATGGCAGCAATCTGTGGCGCCAACTCAACCGATGGCTCTAACCATCAGGGGCAACGGCGTGGGCTCAGTGTCTTCGACATGTGGAGTGCCGGCACTGAGATTCGAACCTCCAACCTTGTGGTTGGGAGACAACTGCTCTACCCCCGGACCACGGTCGCCTCCCCATCATCCCGCGTAGGTAAATAGTATTCATAGTCTCAAAAACACAGATGAACTGTCTAAACTAAGCTTTGTATTTACAAGGCCATTAATTTCATCATTGAAGGTCCTGTTCAGTTTTCATTATTTTACTTACACCACAAGCGTGTCAGTGCTCAAGGTTTTTTTTTCCTGCGTTACCAAACTCCGTACCTGTTGCTGTTCCTGCTGACAGGACTTGTGCAGTCCAGTAACCCTGAGACATCTGAAAGACAGCAGCACTGCAGTTTCAGAAGCTGATCATCAGGATCAGTTATCAAAGACTAAACTCTCAATGCAACAGTGTCACAGGAACGTATTAGTAAATGCATGTCACAGACCTGTGAGGTCGATGGGTTGTATAGGCTGAACAAAATCAGGCTTCTTCACTTCAAACCACTCCAGCAGCTCGGCTATGAAGCTCATAATGTTCAGCTGAAACAATAAAGCATACTAGGATACAAAGAAGGTGACAGACCCAACCTGAGGTCAGATTTCAGAAGCAAAAATCAGAAAATCGTGATGACTTTCAGAAAGACAGTAACAGTTAATGCAGCTGAGCGTACGACACAACAGCACTGCAAATGTACAATGCACAGATGTTGGACTGTCACAGTCAGCAGTGTGCATGTCTTTGACTCCACTTACACACTTATTACGCTCCAGATTTTAGTTGTAATCTTTCTATATTTAAAGCCCTAAATACATAATTTCCTTAATCAGCTTCTTCTCTTCGGTGACAGTGATCTACACGAACACACACACTCTTGAAATATAAAATGATGCTGGTTATTTCACATTAGAGATTTCTGTATTTGTATTCTGCAAGTGCTTTTCTCACTGGTCGAAAAATGGTGAATTCAAGTACAACAATCTAAAACTATACAGTAGGTACCAGAATCAGATGCAGCTGTCGGATTCTTTGCATATAGAAGCAGCACTAGAAATGGCTCTGCGTTCCTTGGAACAGGTGTCCCTGGTCATCCCGCCAACAAAATACGAAAAATGGGGAGATCGTGCATTTACCGTTTACGGCCCCAGGCTCTCGAACTCTCTACCGCTGGAGTTACGGTCCATAACTGAGTTATCGCTTTTTAAGTCTAAACTAAAAACGTATCTTTTTGTGGTTAATTGGCTTCAGTGGCATCATGTTGATGTCTTTTAGCTTGCTGTTTTATATTTATATTGGATATGGAAGCCTAATCATTACCTTTTGATTTATATTTTCTTTTTTGTGTTTTTAGTTTCTCTTGTTTTGCTCTACTATGTTTTTGCTCTTATTTTTTATATTGTTGGTCATGTACTTTATTTTCTGTTCTGTGAAGCGCTTTGGGCTCCTACCGAGTTGTAAAGTGCTATACAAATAAAGTATTATTATTATTATTATTAAAAGAGTGACTGGAGAAGTGATCAGGTGCGGTGCTGAACAGAGACAGGATAAATCGGAACTATTTCACAAACCAAGCGCTGGTGGCAATAAGGCCCAATTTGGTGATGAATAAGGGTTCTGATGGATCACAGCAGTGTCTCACCTGGGAGCTGAGATGGCTGAGGAGAGCTCTGTACGGATCAATGTCTGAATCGTGTTTGTGGTGCTGGATGTGGGTTGGTCAGATACTACCTGTTGTCTCCAACAGGCGACAGTGGTGTGGTGGTAGAGCAGTCGTCTCCCAACCAGAAGGTTGAAGGTTTGAATCTCGGGTCTTGCAGTCTACTGGTCGAAGTCGCCTCGGGCAAGACACAGGAGGTGAAATATATTGACAGAAAACAAGGGAAACACTCTCACAGTGTCATTTCATGGTGCTTTGCACTTTGCACTGTGTTGCTTACTAAGATCTGGTAGTTTGCAGTTGGAAGAGATGAATGCAGACCATGTCCCACAACCTGTTGCTTGATGTCACAGGCCTTCTCACAGCAGGGAGGACAGGGAGATGTCCATGCCACTCCCAGAAGCTGCCTGATCTTTAAAGTCAGATACCAGCATGGTGCATGTGGTTTTAAGGTCACAGCCAGGGGTAGGTCAGCACCACATGCATGATTTGGCAGTGTAATTGCAGGTAGACACAAACACAGCATCATACAATGGCATAGGCCACTTGTGTAGCCTACAGCGTAGGCTCTATGTAGATTCAGCGCATAACCATAAATCAAGCTTTAGGGAGAGAAATTCTTCATTGATCTTTCAACTTTGAACTCTAAATGTTCAAGAATACACCAAGGTCTTACTACATATGTACATTTACAGTTGTATCAAGATTCAAAACTCAAGACATGTTAATGACTGACATAAAAATCCCTGTATGACACAGAGTTGGTTGTGTCAAATTTTAAATAGTGTACTGACAATTTAAATACTATATATAATCAATTTGTAGTTAATTGCTTTGAACAACAGTCTTTGGCTGATGTAAGGCGTCCATTTTGTTTGGTTGTTAGTGACTTCCATATTATTAAGTGCACAGTTAGATACTGTATATTGGAGCTTTAAGAAAACTCAGACTTTACCAGTTGTAATGTGAATGGTACTGAAATTGGAATCTTGATGACTCTGATATAACAGGCAGCATCATTTTCTTTTTAGAGTTTTTCCTGCTCTCATCATTTGATGCAGATATCTTTAATTGTTTTTATTTATCGGTAGATTTCCACTTTATTTGATTTGAGTTGAATAGCATTGTAAGCTCATTTTAAAGTTTATTTTTACTCATTTTACTTGGCAGTAAGGTAGTCGTTATAGTCATCATGGTAAAAGTAGTGGTAGCAGGAATAACATTGTTTAAAGTAGTAGCAGTGTTAGTGTTAGTATACAATCTGCATGTACTGAAATTCAGAAATGCCTGCTTCATCATGCAGACTTTACCATCTATATTTGGTTGGCTGTTGTT